>NC_142777.1:29885699-30186770 GCF_988280905.1 Pimephales promelas
CCCGAAAACATCCGCCCCTCATAACGGCGGCACGGGGAAGATGCAGCCTCTCAGACGTCTCTCCTCCTCTCTTTCCTCTTGCGCCCTTCTCCCTCTACTCCACCTCTCCTCTTCCTCTCCTGGACTGGCCCTCACTTGCTGGCCATGGTGTAGCAGCCGTGCGGGTGCCACTGCATGTCACGGATGCGCCTCACAGACTGAAACTGAGGGCAACGGGCGCCGTACTCGTTAAAGTGTCTGTATTCGCCCTTCTCCAGCAGGTACTGGCTGCCACGGTATCCGGGGTACTGATAGCCAACCCAGCTGAGAAAAAAAAAAAGACACTGCAGGTTAGTTTGTGCACCCTTGATATTCAACTAGCATAAACTCATTTATATATTTCAACCAGGGTTGTTATAGTAAACTAAAACCATTTTTTTTTTAATTTGAAATAAAGTAAAGGTTAACCGAAACATATTTTGATTGTAAAAAATGATCGTGATTTTAACGGTAGGAAAAACTGTTATTTGATTAACAGAAAGTTTCCTTACTATATGCGGTATAATGTGATATATATATATATATATATATATATATATATATATATATATATATATATAATTGTACATTTAATGTAATTTTACTTTAAAATACCGTTCAAAATACAGTTTTTGGAAAGTCATTGTATAATTTACAGTGAAAAAATGTAAGTTGACATTCCCACAATTCCTTGTGTGACACTTCACATTTAATGTATTTTTTTAAATGACTGTTTCTTCATAATTTTCTTAGTTTTTTTTCTATTCAGTTATGTCCATTAGGGTTTTATTTGACATTTAATGTTGTTAAATTAATGCTTATTGCATTTTTTAAACTTCAACATGTTACCATGATGGTGTTTAATGTTTGTGTAAATCACACTGTGATCTATTTTTCGTATGATGAGCTTTGATTGATCAATTGATTTTCTTTACTGCTGTGATGGGTGGCTGTCAGTGTATTACAATGGAACAGAACAGGTCAGTAAATTAACATTATATCAAATAATGAAATACATTTAATTGCTGTAAAATTCTATACGGTTAAAAGTCTGTAAAACCTAAAATGTTGCTACCGTATTTTTAACAGGAAAGCTTCCCTTAAGTAATTTTCCTGGTTAACAGTTTAATACGTTTTTAACAGCCACATTCGTCAATGCTATCAAGATTTTGGGAAGTGCACAGAGTTTGTCCAAGTGAATCCTCAGGGGTCACAGGTATTTTTCACTTACGTTCCACAGGTGACCATGATGCTGCCAACTCTGTCGGTGAATCCGTAGGAGAACAGGCTGGGAACGTCATCATCCATGATCTCCATCTTGCGGCCCTTGTAATGACCAACCTCATACAGGCAGATCTTGTGCTTCTCAGGGTCCTGCGGGATCAAGAAAGTGATCAGTGTCATTCGAGTGCATTCAAATAACGAGCCTGAAGGTGTTAGCGCATTGTCTGCGCATTTACACACCATTCTGACGGGTCTGAAGGAAAGCAGGTAGTCGTTCTTCTGACAGTTGCTCCAAGAATCCCAACGAGGATACTCGCCCTTCTCCAGGATGTACATCTCACCGCAGAAGTTCATCTGCTCAAAGCCCACAAAACTGCAGAGGGCACATGAAGAGGTGAGTGAGATCGGTTATTCTTCCTAAAACGTGTCTTTTACATAGATGCAGACTTTACGGTGATGCTTACGGTCCACACTCCACACGTAGTGAGCGAACTCTGTCCATGCCCATATCACAAACGTTCATGCACTCGGCGTTAATCTCAATCATGCGTCCCTGGAAGTTCTCCTGGTCGAACACATGCATCTAATGTAGAGAGAGAAACCTGTTAGTGTAATGTTAAATCGACGTCCAAGTGTAGGAGATGTTGTGCACATGAGGATTTTTACCCTGTAGGACATCATGCCCATCTCGGACTTCTTGCTCTGGGCTGCCTTGCCGTCGGTCTGGGAGGCAGTCTTTTTTTCTGCACTGGAAGACATGATGCCTGGGGTAAAATTAAGAATAAAGAATTAAGAAAAATAAACTCGTATAACTGTAATATAGCTCAGAATTGTGAAAATGAGACTAAGAAATGGGAGGGGCAAACACTAGTTTACATAACATGTTATCATATCTATGCTGGAAGAGAGGGATACAGTGTTTTAGGAGATGAAAAAGTCAACACACATATGTTTGGAATTGATGTAGGGGGTCTTTGGGGCAAACGATATAAAAGTGGTATAGTGACAAAGTGGAAGTGCGGGATGGACTTGCAAAACCAACTCTCTTATACTCTCCAAGCTGTTAGGTTAAAGTTTTATGTGTATGTGAGTGGATATTCTGCTGTCTTACCTGTGTTCAGTGAGTGTGTGTCCGTACCCAGGGTTCACTCTGAGAGTGTTTGCGTCTGGCCATGCCCACCGCTTTTATACCCTGGCGCTGAGTCTGTGAGGATTACACTGACACAATGAAACATGCCGTGTTCAGCAGACTCACAGAAAAGAAGACCCACATCATCAGCACAGAGTGAGAAATTGAGTATATGTGTGTAAGAGACAGAGAGAATGAAATAGAAATAAATTAAACTCCAACTAAATCACTACCCAATATTGGACTTTCAAGCCTAAAACACATGCAATATGGGGGCAAAAGTTTATTTATAGGGACTGAAACTAAACCAATAACTTTGATGGTGAAGAAAACAATGTATAATGCTGTTTACTTTATATGAGCAGATCGTTTTCATTTAACGTCATTGTATCAGGTTTCTCTTTCAAACACGATTAATTAAACCAATGAGTGTTTTACACATTTTTTCATTTCAATCATATATTCTGGATTTGGGGACCGAAATAAAATGAAAATGAAATTAGGATTGAAATTATTTAAAAGTAATTTGTCTTGGACTTGTAGTGCTGTGCACACACAAAACTTGTTCTCTTACAAATAATTTTATAAATAAATAAAAGTACATAATAATAATAACAATCTAAAATAAATGGCAACAATAAAACATTGTGTCACTGGAAACATTCAACAATTAACCATTAATCTAATATGAATATTGGGTGGACATGCCCACTGTAATGTTCATTATGAATTATATTGATAAAGTAAAATCACTATCCACCTACTGATCTTGCAAAATGTTAAACTTTCATTATATAAATTACATAAATGTCTTTATATCGATCCAACCATTTATTTATATATCATCGATCCAAATATTTTTTTTAAATTTTTCATACATTGTAACTTATAGGTTGGTCCCACAAATCTTGACTTGCATGAAAATCAGCATCAACTTTCATCACTGCACCCACGGCAGCTCAGATACATCGTTTGAAAACCACACTCAGTTGGAGCAAGTTCCCTCAGATAATCCCAGCATTTTGGTCTCATTGTGAGCAGGAGTGCTGACCTGCACGAACACACTGGGGCCAAACCCTTTGTGTCTCCAGCTTTCACCCAAAACGCACTGCACTTGTCAGTGAATGGGCTCACAACACCCATGTGGGACTTCTATAGTATGTGCTGAGCTGGCGACCCTGTGGCCTGTCCGACAGACCATCAGAAGGCAGTCCACGCGCACCGCGCGCACAATGGCGTGAGCGCGCATAAGAGTGCGCGCACGCGGAGGTCGGTATAAAACTGAAGCGCCAGGTTCTCTCAAAGCTCCACGCGAAACAGGCGTTAAGGCGCGTGCCACTCTCTAGCTCAGTGACTAAAACGGTAAGAGTCCAAATTACATCTCAACGAGCTCATGGCACAATTATAAACTTATTCTGGTCTAATTTACAAACATATTCTTAGTATGGCCACATTATGCGAATGGTTTTCATTTAAATCTAACATTTTATTATCAATAAAATACCTAATTAATCGATTACATCGATTATTGGGTGTTTTAAGTAACTGTATTTATATGTAATAATGATAAAAACGGTTTACTTCTAATACTAATTATTTTAAATGATATTTAATATGTTTTTCTGTTTTTCCCCCTTGTTTGTTTTTAGAAATAAAGATGTATAGGTTCAATCGATCCGCCATGATGCAGCCCATGATGAGCTATGGCATGGGAATGGCTCCTTTCTTCAAGGTAAACTGTCATTAAATACTTGCATTCAATCTCTTTTGAAATTACCCATCTTTAATCCCCAAAAATGATTTGTTGTTATAATGATGCATCTGGATCAATAGAATAAGCTGTCACTTTTATTTCATATAGCAAACAAACCCATTTAAGTCATTTATTTGAGTACCTTTTGCATATATATTATAAGAAAACAAAATTTTCACACACTTTACATTTGTGCTTCCGCTATCCTAGGTGACTGTGTTTGAGCAGGAACACTTCCAGGGAAAATGTCAGGAATTCACCTCAGAATGCTGCAACATTCAGGAGTGTGGCTTTGACAACATCCGTTCTATTCGTGTGGAGAGTGGCGCGTGAGTTGTAGTGTCATTGGTCAAATAAATGTGTGCAGCGAATTCAATGTGCCCATGTATGACTGGACGTTGTTTTTCCATAGCTGGGTGGGTTATGAGCACCATGACTTCCAGGGACAGCAGTTCATCCTGGAGAGAGGAGAGTATCCTCACTGGGACGCCTACTGTGGAAACCTGTCCTACCATGTGGAGAGACTCATGTCTTTTAGACCTGTCTACTGCGCTGTGAGTATTATTTCCTTTCTTGTACTAGAAAACTTAATAGTACACAGTATTTTGTGCAGGCTGACATTTAAGAATTATTCGTCAAGTCTCAACACCCAGATAAAGCGGTATGCCTTCGACTGGTCATGCGATCTCAACATATCATCCGCAATGAGACGAGCCGCTCCATGTAAAAACCAAAATCAATAGTCAAGTCAAAATTATTTGTTTAGCGCTTTTCAAAGTATACATTGTTCCAAAGCAGCTTTACAGAAAATTATAATGTCAATATTTATCTTAATATCTCCAAGCCTTATAGTCACATTTAACAGATTAGAGTTGCGTGATTATATAGTTTACATTTTGCAACGATACACATATAGATTTGTAATATAGTATAATTACCATTTTGTGACAACATAAACAATCACACAATAGTAAACTGCCTTATGTGAGTGTACAGTAGGTAAAATTGGATGTACTTTATTATATATTGCTAGTCTATAATATAGTTTACATTCTGTGAAAATATAAACAATCAAGCAGTTGAGATTTGTTGTATAGTAAGAATCATTTTACTTGACACAAGGTATCAAGGTGAAGTTGGATATACATTAAGGTTTTATTAGACTACTGACTTTATCTCATTTAATTTACAACATATTTATGCAAAATATTCACCATTTATTCTAGCACTATTTATTCATCTTCAAAATGAATGCCTGCTCCAATATATAATCACTTGAATATGTGGCTATATGGGGTCAAACTCTCTCGCTCTCCCCACAGTCTCACCAGAGCAGTCGCATGATGATCTTCGAGAAGGAAAATTTCCTGGGCCGCAGTGTGGAGCTGTGTGACGACTACCCCTCTCTGCAGGCCATGGGATGGTGTAGGCCTGAAGTGGGCTCCATGCATGTGCAGTGTGGCGCGTGAGTCTCCTCTTTATATTTTCCCTTTATCATTTCCTTTCAGCACAGAAATTTTAATTTTAGAAACCCTAATTTCCCCATCTATGTGTGTAGTTTCGTTTGTTACGAGTTCCCAGGATACAAGGGAAGGCAGTACATCATGGAGTGTGAGAGGCACAGCGGAGACTATCAGCACTGGAGAAACTGGGGTTCCCACAGCCAGACCCCTCAGATCCAGTCCATCCGCAGAATCCAGCACTAAGAGCTCAGCCTCACCAGGGGACACTACACCAATCACCCTGCCGCCCGACAAACACGCTTTACAAAAACTCACACTGTATTTCCTAACGAGTGTCTTTTTATTGCTAGGAACACACACATATCATCGTGTCTTACACGAGGGTGCCAATCAGTTTCTGACAATGACTAATGTCAGGTACTAAACAACACCTTCCTGAGGTGCTCAACACAACCAATGCAAACTCATGCTAAGTTAGGCCATGTCTCTGGATGGGGACTGGCTGAGAGCAGCTCAGGTGTAATGTGTAGGAGGACAAAAACATGAATAAATGCTTAATAAATAACCTGTCCACTTTAGTGACTGTGCAGTTATTGTGTGTGAAGATGTTACTTTAAGTATATTCATTTCTTTATAACACAATCTGCAAAATCCAGTTCCTTACACAACATTATATTTTCTAATAAGGTGCCATTTGGAAAGTTTATAACATGCAATTTATAATAAATCACTGCTGATGCTTCTAATTAAAACATATGCGATGAGTTTCTCATATTCATATCAAAATCTCTGCACTTTTTGTGTGGTTTTTGTCATACGACAGTCAATAATAATGGTGAAGTTGAGAAACAGAGTTGATTCTTAATACATGTAAACTAATGTCAAATATGCCGGAAGTATGGTAGAATTTCTCTAGTTGACAGGTGCAAGTCCTAGACTGTCAAGTATATGAATTTATTCTTTCACTATGCATTATTTAGTATTATCAAACATGTAGATTTGTATTTGAACACAAGAACAACTTAAGGTCTGATCCATGTCTTTTTATTCAGAACATGGGAAACGACAAGAAAACTCTGCGGACATTAATAGCAGTCTCATTATTTATAAGAAGGCATGGTTGTCACACAAATAAACAACTTTAACATTCAGAACTTAAAACTATAAAAAATTTCTGATGCCTGAAACTGAAGCCACCAAAGTCAAATTAGCAAATACTGCCAACTGTCACATTTGTGTAAACACTATTGAATTATATACAGGGAAACGGTACCATGTACTACAAATAAGCATCGGTGGTCATTTATTTAGTACTAAAGCTAAATGGTATTAAGCAGTAACGGAAATTTGTCCATGTTTAATTGGATCCTAAACTTGTCACATCAATCTCTAAGTCTTCATCATCATCGTCCTCCTCCTCCTCTGTGCTGGGCACAATGTCCACAGTGACCGGCAGCACAGAGAAGGACTCGGACAAAGAACTAGAGACCTCCACGACATCAACATCCTCATCTTCCTCTAAACCGTCTGTTTCCCCTTGTGTATTTAGGAGTTTCTCAAGAGGCACGGTGGGATCCAGTGCACGCGAGACAAAAGGCATGTCGGACATGTTTTTAAACATGACGCCTTCTGCGCTGCATCTCTGAAAAGGAGCCTCATTGGGAGAGTCAGCAGTCTCAAGTCTTGCTTTGTTGTAGTAGCTCTCCATCAGTTTCTCTGCATTTGACATTCTGCAATCTGTGAATAAATAATAATTAGCAGAGAAAAGTACTAATAAAAAACTGATCATTATTTTCATGTTATTGCTAATTACCAATAATTATGGAAGCTTGTTTCCGCCACGGAATAAAGCAATTGAAAGGTAATTGCGACTTTTTAGCTCACAATTTTGACTTCATAACATGAAATTGCAAGTCTACATTTTTTTTTTTTATTTAGCGGCAAAAAGAAGCTTTCATAAACAAACTACCAATAATAGATTATCACTCTAATAAATCTATGAAAACTTTGTCTAAATGTTTAAAGTTTGGGTGGTTGTTGTAGTTTTGCTAATTGAAATAAAATAAATATAAATATTAAACAAAATACGAAATGCATTGGGAACTAACTGAAAAAAACATAGCCAAGTAGAAATATTTTAAAAACTAATAAAGATGATAAAAGCACAAAACATTTATACAAATTTAAATATAAAAGCTAAATCAAAATATTTAATAAATAAATGGTATAAATTATAACATTGCTATACATTAATTTAGCCAAAAAAACAAACAAAGAAACAATATACAGTAAAAAAAAAAATCATTTTGAGATTTGCTAAATATTGCATTTAATTAAATTAAACTAATTAATTTTAAGTGAGCAATGTAAATAAATGTAAAATAGGGGAAATGAGCATGACCAATTACACATCCAATATAAGCCAAATCATAACAAAAATCTCTATCATCGACACTTACCTTTAGCTGGCGGCAGAGTCTGCTGAAGGCACATGGTCATCTGGTTGCCAACCTCCTCCATTCTCTCTTTTGTTTCCTCATGTTTTTGGTGTATTCTGCTATTATTGTGCTCTTCGACCATAATTGTATCATCCATCTCTGTGTTGTTAGTCATAAGTACCTCAGCTCCATGTACTTGAGTGTTTTTTTTACGCCTCCTGTTTCTTTTCGGTTTCATCACAGTTCTGTGATATTCTCCCTTTCGCTCTTCCTCTCTGTTCTGCTGATTTTCCAAGATCTTTTTCATTAATTCAAAAGCAGACAGGGCTGGACGGGTTTTATTCCCAGCGGTTTTGTTCTTTAAGACTTGCCGTTTGGGTTGTGAAGTCCCTGTACTGCTCTGCACCTTTAACGTTCTTCCTTCTAGAAGAGTTTTGCTCGAGTCTCTTTTAGCATGACCCGCATGTTTCCTTTTTACAAGACTGGTCAACTCAGAGGATTCTGACCCATCTAAAGTCGTTGTTTTTGTGGAACATTTCACATTGCGAGCACTGGCTATGTTTATGACTCTCCTCAATGCGCTCGCAACACTGCAGGTTGAGTCAACTGTGCTGCTGGTGCCTTTTTGCTCACCGTGCGGCTCTCTATTTCGTCTTTTCTTCTCCCTCGGTAGAGAAGCTTCCACCATAGGCCTCTCTAGTCGTTCTTTTTTCCTTTCTCTCTTCGGTTTTGCGGGGAGCTCGTTTCTCCTAGGCAGTTCTTCGATAATTTCCAGCTTCCTCTTCCTACTCTGGCTTCTGGTCATCCTGACATTTCCAGGCTTCTCTTCACCTTGCTGTGCTGGTGATATCTCCATTGTCAAATCTGACACCTGCCAATAACCTGATGGTTTCTGCGGTTTAGGAACAATTGAGACTTGTGGTCTGTTCGTGTAAAATGAGGCATTTTCCCCCTGAGTTGTTGTGTTCATAGAAGTAGCATGTGCATTTGATGTGTTTGTATGTTCACAGGTCTGGCTACCATCTGTTATGTCGTCTTGAACATCTGATTCACTTACGCCAACGTGTTGCTCAAACGTTCTCAGAAAACTATCAAGTATGTCAGTCAGCTCACCTTCAGACTGTGGCTGGACTACACCAAGATCTGTGAGCTTAACCGGAGACTGCGATCTTGGATGATCCACATTAGAATCTACATTGACAGGGCTTGTTATTGCGTGCTGATTGGTGGGCATGAAAGGGAGCTGTGCAATGACGTCATCTATCAGCCAGTCCATTGGCTGAGTGAGGCCGGTGTGATTGACGGCTGGGAGAGGTGCGGTGTGCATTAGGAATGGAGCTGGAGGGGTCACGGTTTTCTGCTCAGGTGCTGATGTTCCACTGAAATTTCGGGAATCATTTTGCTGGGGCAAGGGACGTTTGCGGGGGCGACCTCTTCGTCTTGGGGGTGGAGCGGCATCCTACAGAAAAAGTTACAAGTGTTTTACTTCAGTGAATATTTCAGTGACTGCTTTGTTGCTTTTGTATTTGAAGGGATCATATCACGCATTTTAGTTCACTTTAAAAAAAACTGTTGCTGATAATTTACTCACCCCCATGTCATCCAAGGTGTCCATGTCTTTCTTTCTTCCGTCGAAAAGAAATTAAGGTTTTTGATGAAAACATTCCAGCATTTTTCTCCATATAATGCACTTTACTGGTAACCAAACGGTTCAAGGTCCAAAAGACAGTTTCAGTGCAAACTGTTTAAAGGGCTTTAAACGATTCCAGACGATGAATAAGGGTCTTATCAAGCGAAACGATCGCTCATTTAAAAAAACAACAACAAAGTTTAAGTTTTATAAGCTCAAATGGTCACCTTCCTCTGTTCTGTGATGCACATTCGTGACTCTTTTTTGGTTCATTCAACGAACGAAATGAACAAATTGACTCGGAAGAACATTCATTCATTTTGATGAACGAGTTCGAACAGGAGAGCCATGAACGCGCATCACAGAACAGAGCAAGATGAGCATTTGAGCTTATAAAACTTAAACTGTTATTTTTTTTTTTTAAATGAGCGATCGTTACTTTTGATAAGACCCTTATTCATCGTCTGGAACCGTTTAAAGCCCTTTGAACAGTTTTCAGTTTGTACTGAAACTGTCTTTTGGACCTTGAACCGTTTGGTTAACCAGTAAAGTGCATTATATGGAGAAAAATGCAGGAATGTTTTCAAAACCTTAATTTCTTTTCGACTGAAGAAAGAATGGCATGGATATCTTGGATATCCATCTCCATCCTTGGAAGCTTTTTTTAAAAGTGAACTATTCCTTTAATAATTTTATATATTTTTTAAATCAAAACTTTGGTGTTGGATGGAAAGATCTTTTTTAAATGTTTCTATAAAAAGTATGCTCTTATAAAGTCCCAAGGCTACATTTATTTGATCACAAATACTGGAATATTATGAAATAATATTACAATTTTAAAAAAACTGTTTTCAAATTTTAAAATGTAGTTTATTCTTGTAACGGCAAAGCTGAATTTTTAGCATCATTTCTCCAGTCTTTTTTATTAGACCAAAGTTTCATTTTGCGCCGGAGATCTCCTTTAAGCAAATGCTCTTTAATTTTCTTAAAGAGTATCACTTTTTAAGCACTTTTTCCACAAAAGATCAAGGGAATTTTGATTGATCATGATATGAATCATTTAAATTGTTTATTCAAACTTTAAAGTGTATAAAAATCAAGGATTTGTGTTATGTTTTATTTATAAGTCCTTATATACCTTCTTTTCTGAAGATGTTGTGAGACACCTACCTGACACACTGGTTCTACCAATCTGCCTCTGCTCCCTGTCTTTCTCTGTCTGGCCCTTGATGAAGACTTGCCTTTCTCTCCTTCCTCTTGCATCACTCCTCTGCCTTGTCGTCTCCGCCTCACTTGATTTTTGAACGCTTGTCTCAAATTTAGCTTCCTGCCAACCCTACCCCCACCTTGCCCCATCCAGGCTGACGTTGGTACCCTTCCGAACCTATTCATATTTTGCTCTCTTTTACAAATATTCAATACTTCTCCCTTCAGAGCGAATCCTTCACTTAACCCTGCCCTTCGCTCCCTTCTTGCCCTTCCCTCAGTTTTAATGTACCCTCTCGTCCCTCTCTGACTCTGCTCCCTTTGCCCTACGGCCTGCATGCTGTTAGTGTCAAGGAAGTGGTTGATAAAACCTGGGATGTTGTTCTCAAACTGTGCAAATGCCTCTAAAACACACTCGTCGCCCTCTAAAATGCTCCCCAATGTTACTCTGTCCTGATTAGCCAATTGCTCAACAGAAGTACTATGAGAAAGGTGAGGGTGAGTTGGCAGTGGGGTTGGAGGCTGCTGGTATGAAGCTGCAGGGGGACATACGAAGACCTGAGGCAAACAGGCAGGTCCACTCACTGAGGGATACATAGGGGTTTCAGGGACCACATCCATGACTTGAAAGGAAGGAATGTTCTCTGGATTACCCTGGCCATTGTTAAGTGTTGCAAGGGTGATATCAGAGCCATCGGTATATGTGCAGAGGCCCTGATCACTTATACACGACGACGGACCAATTACAGCTGCAATCGTTTCTTTATGGTTTCGATATTCAGAGGGGAGTGTCGGAACAGACTCTGTCTGGCACTCTCTCTCCGCCACCTCTTTCATCCACTCCGTCTGTGTGTTTTTCTCAGTTGCCAACCTCTTTGCTTCTCGTTGAGGTATGTTGATGCCTAGTTTGCAGGCTGCTAATAGGACTTCCTCTTTGTCCTCCTTGAACTGACCTGAGTACAGCAGACTGACCAGACTGAGCAACGTGCAGGCCTCTACGGCTTGGACTTCAATCAGTCGTCTCTGTCCATTTAGGGGCGATGGCATGGCTGACAGAGTTCCACAGAGCTTTGGGCTGAAGGCAGACAACACACAGCTGTGCACTGGCACTGAAACACCTGGACAGGGGTGGAGAGAGTACAGTAAACATAATGGAAGATGGAAAAGGATTGACTAATGAGCAGAGGATGGACTGAAAGATGCCTAACCTTGAGTTTGCAGCACAGTATCACAGAACTCTGCCCTGCTCTGCTGTTTTTGCAGCTCTTTCACGAGAAGCGCCTCGAACGTCAACATCTGTGACAAACGCAGGCATACACACACAGACACAAATGTAGAGGATTATAAATATGGAATTCCTGTTTAGCGTGGGAACCGTGCACGCTGATCACATGGGATGTCGCGAGACAGATAAACATTGAATTGTGGTTAGTCGAGGTTTGCATCGTTCCATGCTTGATATTGACCTAGTGGCAGTCGTCAACAGTCAAAACAGTTTCAGCGAATAAAAACTATTTACTGACCTTCTGCTGTTATGAGATGAGAAACAGAACCTGCAATAACGGCTGTCTTTTATCCAAAATTGTCTCTCCTGTGTGTGTCGAAGTCACAAGACTTTAAGAAAGTTCGCGCGTGCATCACTACAAACTCGTGCAGCTCAAACAGGCTTGCGCACAACTGAACTGACTGAAGCATTTCCACAGTGGCTCTGATTGTCTGTAGGATGTAGCTTTCCAACTAATCGCGTTCTGTCGTATTTTTTTATTGTATTATTTTTCAAATGTATTCATATATTATTATTATTATTATTATTATAGATGTAGAGAAATAAAGACACATTTTATGCGTCCGCGTGAGATTTTTTTTTTTTTTACATTTTCAGAATAAAACGTGCAAAACTGGACACGGTCTGAATTATTTTTATTGTTTTTCTCTTGGGGAGGGGGTGGGGGTCATAGACAGTTATTTAAAGTTGTTTATGTTGTGGTCACACACACAGATTTTATTATCATTATGATTATGTAAAATGTTTGTTATTATTATATTGTATTATTATGGAGTATGTGTGAAATATTTTGGGCAAATATTTGAAATAAAAAGCAAACAACACTAAACTGACAGTTGTTGAGCAAATCTTATGGTCCGAAATATCGCGAGATTTCGGGAATCTGCAGAGTTCACGAGACGCGAGGTCGCCTCTGCTCGCTGACCAACCTCCAGTGCATTATTCCAGAGTCAAGCGCGTGCGCCCCGAGAGGTGAAATAAAGCCGATTTTCCTCTCAAAAACTGATAATTACCGGTATATCACAGGTATTTAATATTTATCTCTCATCTATTTTTGGCAGTATTAATACGCGTACAAGTTAGCGGTATTTCAGGGCTGTCAGTGGTTGTAGTCGGGTTGTGTGAAGTGTTAGCTTGTCGGCTAACGTTACATTGCTAGCTCCTTTGGGTAATGAAGAGTGTTCTAGATTTTTCCAACATATTTCAACTGAAGTGAATTGGCTGCTTTATAACTACCTAATGGATCAAACTTTTAATTTATTTACGTATTTATAAAACTGTCAAGTGCACTGTAATATTCACAAATCTGTAATTTGCCATGATGACTAGTCAGCAGTTAACGTTACATTGAAAAGTGTAACGTTAGTTCTGGTTTGAGTCGATAGTATGGAAGTAACTAATTCTTATTATTGCTTTGTGGTAGCGCCTCGGTGATAAACAAGACGAATATTTGTTCTCCCCAATAATTTGTTGTAAAAAAGCTCCATGTTATTCTAATGCTTAGTATAAGTAATAAACATTGAGGTTGTTAGAGCTAATGTTCTTGTGTCTATGCCCCACCCCCACGCACCTGACAACCACTGCAAGAGTAACTGCTTAAAATTGTTTCAGGATTTAGAAAGATTAACTAAAGTCATTTTGTCTCTTCCTTCATTCCAAGAGTTAATAAGAAACCTGGGTGCATGATTGTCCTAACTGTATCTAAACTATTACATGCAATGCAAGCTTATAATGTTATTTCTAGCCTTCTAGTAAGAAATACTTTTCTTACTTTTCTAGTAAGAAATCTAGCCTTCTAATATTTGAAAGATGGCAGACACAGAGCAAAGGAGTCCACCTCCTCCCCCTCAGGCTGGACCTGTGGTAAGTACTAATTTTATTTATAGACTTTTGATATTTCTGTGCCTTTTTAATTGCTTCATTTGAGAATGTTATGATTTATTATCATATCAATGTGTTTCAGCAATTCCTCTTGAGTAATAAGCTAGAAACGGCTATGTGGCTGTCACGGCTGTTTACTGTCTACTGTTCCATCATGTTCATTCTGCCTCTGCTTGGGTGAGTCATATTCTTTTGCAAGGCATTTTCACAAGCTTCTTAACTGTCATCCCCCTTTTTGAGCATAGATGAGCACTATCCAAACTTGTAAAGTACTAAACTTTTATTTTATACAAATTATGTATTTTATAGATCATTTTTAATCTAAAAATGCTGTGAAACCAAAGCCATATGTCTAACCAAGTTGTGTTCCAACCTGAAGTCTCTATCAGATTTTTATGCGCTATACCAAAAAATAGCCACTGGGTGACACCCACATTCTATTGAATTTTTTTCTGATGTGTTTTCCTGTCACAAATTATTACATTTTGTCACAATATTACTTCTATCACAAAACAATCATCAAATATGGCCCTTGAGTCTCAAACCTTGTGTTTTGTCAAGATTAGAACAGATTTGATTATAAAATATGAATACATGACACTGCCCACAAAGGGGAGGAGCCTGCTAAATTTAATTTAAAGGGTAAGTTTACATGATAAATGGAAGTTGGTTGTTCCATTGCTGTCTATGGAGGGGTCAGAAAGCTCTTGGATTTCATAAAAAAATATCTTTATTTGTTCATCAAAGATCTTACTGGTTTGGAGTGACATGAGGGTGAGTAATTAATGACAGAATTTTCATTTTAGGGTGAACTATCCCCTTAAAGTACCTGGAAGCACAATGTTTGATTTCAAAATGGTTTTCACAGGATAAATATGGAGGGTGTAAGCTTTGAATACCTAATTTACAATGATTTATAAAACATGTGAAAGGAAAAAAGGCAAGTTTCCCGCTAGCGGGACGGTGACCATTAAGGGATTCAAAAAAATGATACTTTGTGGAATTGCATTATGATCATGAGGACTGTTTAGGGTGGTAAGGACACATCCACGCTCATACGTTTAAAAAGAAGTGAAAGATTGGGAGAAGAATAATTGTTTTCTTTTTCCAGGCCCCAAGCAGCTGCTAACTTCTATCAGAGGGCGTTGCTGGCAAATGCCTTGACCAGCGCTCTGCGTCTGCACCAGAGACTTCCTCACTTTCAGCTAAGCAGAGCCTTCCTGGCTCAGGCCTTACAGGAGGACAGCTGCCACTATCTCCTCTACTCCCTCATCCTAGTCAACTCCTACCCTATCACAAGTATCCTTTCCTGACGATATGTTGAAGAATATTTAAAAGGAAAATATCTCTTTTTCTTTGTGTTATGGCATCATTTTGTCTTTATGCAGCCTTGACTTGTGTTGTCAGTGAGCATATTTCCTGTGTTCCTCTTCTCACTTCTCCACGCCACCACCTATACTAAAAAAGTCCTTGATGTGAGTCTCTGCCCTTCTTATTTGCACAGCTGAGATGTGTTTTTGTTGTAATTCCAGTCTGATTTTGTTTTGTTTGTCATCTGTGCTCAGACCATGGGCCCAAACAGCCTTATGTTTGTGAGGAACTTTCTGAACAAGCTCACAGCCAATCAGCAGAACATCCTAAAGTTTATCGCGTGCAATGAGATCTTCTTGATGCCAGCCACAGTCTTCATGCTCTTCAGGTAAGGATTCTTAACCCTGTAAAGCCTGACATGACATAATAGTCAGAAAATCACATTTTTCTTTTAAATGAAACCATTTCTTGGACTTTTAGACAATTTTTTTTACTTAGATTTCTGTTGAGTATCATAGTTAATGCATCTGGCCTTTATAATTCAGATAGTATGATATACTGAGAATATGAAGCTCATGCTAGAGCTAGTATACATTTTATTCGAATGCCCAAACTGAGCAAAAATATGTAATCTGGTGAATTTATATGGCCAAAAAGTCAAATGTAATTCTGATATCTTGTACTGTCAATCAACACAGTAAATCAGTCTTAGTAAGATGATATAAAAATGAATTTTTATGATCAAAGCTCTGTAGTTACTATTGTGGGAGCAAAATGTGTAATGCAAAACAATGATGATGTTGATCTGTACAGATGTACAATTAAATGTTCCTCAAAAGCCTAATGATCATATTTGATACGCACTTTTTAACATGTTTTTTCTAAAACCATCATGTATGGATAATCAAATAAACTTAAGTTGCTTCAGTCCTGCAAATGTTCATCTTGAAATATTACAAATAATATGATATATTCTTATGTTTACGTTCTAAAAACCTGTAAAGATTTCACAAGAAAAAAACATGTACCACAACCTTAGAAGGCATGTAGTAGATTGTGTACAAGTTTTTTGCTAAATTAATTTTGAACATGTTGAAAATGTAGTGGCCTAAGAAATGTATGTATTAAATATAATACAATGGTCTTTATAGGGTGAAAAAAAAAAAGTTATTTTGTACTGGTAAAAAACTTGATTAAAGCCAAACTGTGTTTCTTGTAATAAGATGGAATGAATTTTGCTTTGTGGTTCACAGTGGCCAGGGCAGTTTGCTTCAGCCCTTCATCTACTATCGGTTTCTCACTCTGCGCTATACGTCAAGACGCAACCCATACTGCCGGTAAGAATCATGTACACACGGACTAGTTTTATTTGTACACATGCACACTTTACCCAAAATAAGGGGATAGGGGAAATTTATATTGTTCTCATTTTCGTGGAAAATTAAATATTTTGAGCAAGCTGAACTATTTAATCAGATCATTGATGTTTAAATGTATATTTAAACATGTTAAAAAAAAACATGAGCATTCTATCAGTGTTTGATTTTTGTTTGTCCTGTCAGGACTCTCTTCACCGAACTGAGGATTTTACTGGAGCATTTTGTGATGAAGCCCATTTGCCCTGCCTTCTTCAGGAGGATGTGCCTCAACAGCATTGCCTTCATTAGCCGCCTTGCTCCCACTGGCGTCTAACTGCTCTCTCTGAACATTCACATATTACTACAGTTCACAGATTGGGACAGTTTCAAGATTGACTTACAAGCAAGATGGCCAAGTTTGATTGCTCAGAGATGGTTGTCCTCCTCTGCACTGAGGCGTTTGCTCTTTGGAGAGACTATCAATCTGACTGCTTCCAAAAAAACAAATCAGCCAGAAGATGTATCTCTGCACTGTTGTCTGTAAAGGGGGTACAACTTTTTTTCAGTTCATTAGAGCTTTTATATTGATTTTTTGGGGGGTAGAGAGGATCCCTTGAGATATTTGAATCTTAAATGCTAGGTTAAATAGATATTGCTCTTAATAGCTTGTCTTTCTAATGAGATTGAGTCTGGGAACTCAAATATCAGCTGTCGTTATACTTGTCTGTTCTTCAGTTTGATTCCATTTTTATGTTCTTGCTAATAATTTTTTTTTTTATATTGTACTGGATTACCCTGAAAATCTTAATGTACCTTGCCCCCAAGTTTTTCCCCAATATTTGACTTGAATGCCATTGGAGTCCATGAAGTTTTAAATGTTACTTCAGGATGCCTTCTTCATATGAACAGATGACTAAGGTGTAAATATCCTGTGATTCTCATCTATCACATAGAGAGCCCTATACTATTAACTGTTCTTTGCCTTCAATGCTATTTATTGTTAGGGCAAGTTTTTTTTTTTGCATTTTAGAATTTGTCAATTATTTGCTTGTTCAAGGCATGTTGTCTGTATTTATTGCCACTGTTTATGATAATGGTCTGTGTAGATGAATAAAATCTATGATCTAATAATAAATTCTAACTAACATTGGTGATGGTTTAATTTCAGTTTAAAACCATTAAACAGTTGTTACTGAACAAGATTACGTAAGCAATGGCTTGCCTGTGTGTAACCGATCATTTAATATATCAAGACTAGTATAAAAACGATTGGATCGTTCAAGGATATCTGTCAGTGACAATTTATTTTGTATGTATTTTCTATTGTTTTGAGCCGAGACACAGAAAGTTGCGTGTTCTGAGGCAGTTAACACAGTCAGAGCGTAAAAATACTGATATTTTTAGGGATGGCTGACGCGAAACAGACGTTTCGAAGCTTTGAAGCGCAGATGATTCGAAACACTGATCCGAATCGTGATTGAAACACCTACGTCACGTGACTACAGCTAAACGAAGCTTAAGTGTTTCATCAGGTGGAGTGCTCCGCCGAATCAGGGTTGAAACCCGATGGTGGGCCAAAGACGCTTACAAAAGTGTTTGGGAAGTTTGGGGGATCCAGAAGGATGTCTTTACATTGATCTTGTTGTTACACTCGAGGCCCTGAGCGAGAAAGACAATATGAAGCCGACTGTGCGTGCGAAGACCGACGGTTATGCAGAGGCTCTGCTGAAATGCCAAACCATCCTCACTGCCCAGACGTTTTTACGCATCTTCCAACAAACAATTCCATTTTCCAAGTAATTGCAAACTAGTGGGATGGATTTGCTCACGGCCCATCGCTTTGTCACAAGCACACAAGACAATCTGAAAAAATATGCAAGGGATTTTAAGAGGGTAAAGACAGCAACAGACGCACTTGTGCAATGGGCCAATGGAGAATCAAATGTGTGTATGAGACAGACGCAGAGGTGGAACACGCGCTGCCAAAACGGAGACCAAAGAAGACAAAAAAGATGCCAGGCGAGTTATGTGATGACACAACCATATCAGATGCTGACAGCAAGTATGAGGTACAAGTGCACAATGTCATTCTGGATACCATCATCGAAAGTATTTCCCGACGTTTTGCTAAAAGCAGAGAACTATACACAGATTTCGCCCTGCTTGATCCCCAGAATTTCAATGACTTGAAATGTAACGGTGTACCTGCAGGCGCAATCAATGCCCTGAGCGCCAAACTGATCAGACACGATAGCAGAACAACTCCTGAGGCCTTACAGGGTGAACTACTAGCCTGGCTACGCACTGGGACAAGCTGAAGGTGTCTGTGCGCGAAGAGTATCTGACCAAGATGAGTACTGGGGATGGAGATGATGAGCAGAGTCCAGATGAAGAATGGATGTTGTGAACAAAACCTGCCAATCTTGCAGAAAATGTCCCATCTGTTGTTATTATGTCCTACAAAGGTATAACCTGCTCACTGACTCCTATCTAATCGGACTTCAATCGGATACAAGTTTCTTACTCTGTGACACAAGTTGCATATGGAGCGAAGCTTTTCCACGCTAAAATTCATCAAGAATCGATTAAGGAGCACAGCGGAGGAGCATCTTGAAGCCTTTATGTTGATGGCAATCGAAAAAGAGACTGGTTTCTTTGGACACGGATTGCATCACTGAAAGGGTAGCAGAGAAGAGCGCGCTGATGCAACGGCTGCTGATTTAATAAGGTAGGCCATGCTTCTTTTTATCATACCCGTATTTTCCGCACTATAAGGCGAAAAATGTTCTAAAATAGGCCATTCGTTGAAGGTGCGCCTTATAACCCGGTGCGGATTATATTTTTTATACATTTTAGAACATTTTTCATATATAGGGCGCACCGGATTACTATAAGGCGCATAAGATACCGTGCAGTCATACGTTCGACTGGGTTTGCGTTATGCATCCACTAGATGGGCATGTGCTAAAGGGAATGTAGCGAGTGCGCGGCGCCGGAGGTGATGCGTATATTAGCAAGCGCGAGCGCGCTGGGGGAGATGGTGCTCGATGCAGAGCCAAATGGGAGGAGCTAGAGCTCAAGCTCCCCCTTTTCTGGAGCTCCAGCTCCACCTCGCTAAATTTAGTGGGCGGGGCTTCGCTGCAGCTTCCAATGGGAAGAGCTAGAGCTCTAGCTCACCCTCGCTGGAACTAGTGGACAGAACATAACGCGCTATCAAGCCTGTTAATGTTAGTGCGAGTTTCACCCGTGATGAAAGGACAAGTTTGTTTTGATGCGCAAGGTGCTGGCAAACATAATATTATATTTTACTCTAAGATTTGTCATGATTATGATAAATTATACAATGATTTATCGTTTCTGTGACAAACGCTTAAACACTTAGAACATTGCTCACACTATCTGTGCGTGTTTCTAAAAACTGTTGAAAACTTTGTATCTATGTATTCTTTTCTCTTAATTACGATGAACAGTTTCGTTGTTTTCCTCACTTTTAAAGCCGCTTTGGACAAAAGCGTCTGCTATATGATTATGTAAATTACTAGACAAAGGCAATGTGTGCACGTTTATTTTGTCCACCGCAGTAACGCG
This sequence comes from Pimephales promelas, assembly GCF_988280905.1. Taxonomy (NCBI): domain Eukaryota; kingdom Metazoa; phylum Chordata; class Actinopteri; order Cypriniformes; family Leuciscidae; genus Pimephales; species Pimephales promelas. The sequence continues at coordinate 29,905,984 of NC_142777.1, forward strand.
AGTTATTTGTTGTAAATTAATCTAAAAAAAAGATTGTGTAAATAAATCATCTGATTAATTCATTAAATAAAAAATAAGACCAGGTTACCTAATCTGCCCTTTTTTACGTTAATGTAAAAGCATAAGCTACTCCAATAGGCCAGTTGTATTTTTATATATATATATATATATATATATATTGTAAATTAAAGTGTACAATTGACTGTATTGGATAGACTCAACCTTCATGTTATAGGCTATGCATTAAGCTATTTTAATGAAATGGAAACAAGCAGTCCAGTACTCTAAAACCAGCTGTGTGACTTCCCACACTAGTCTAGAGGAAAAACAAGATAACAAATGTGCTGAGATTATGCATCCGCTTCACATTTTAATGGTAGCCTATAATAAGAAGTACATTGAAGTACACACTTCATATAACACATAACATTTCTCTTCACAGAACTCAACCAATTTTTTTTTACATAGTACTCCCACTGGTAGATAAGATTCAAGTTCAAGTTGATTTTATTTATACAGCACATTTTATAACTGCCACTGACTAAGTGCTTTAAAGAACTACAAAAATAAAAAAAATTAAGAGAGCTAGCCCATACTGCAATTCTTCCTTCTATTTCTTATCCCGACATACGTTCAGATTGTCAGCCCAGAAAAGCACATGAAATCCGTTTCAAGGCAAGCTACATCCATATGTGGTTTAAAATCCTATACCGGGACATATGTCTCAGTCTGAACGATCGGATTTCGGGTGGTGTGTGACTCTCACGCCACATAAAATGAGATGGTGCTCGATGCAGAGCCAACTCTTGCTAACTAACAGAGTATTTTTTTTTGTGTGTGTGTTCAATAAAAATCAAGCTGGCGCTGAAATATGTTGCTTTTGAAATCATGCCGAGTGCTCGGAAGTTAACCTGCGCGTGCGCGGTGAAGCTGGAGCTCCAGCGAGGGGAGGAACTGGAGCTCCAGCGAGGGGAGGAGCTAGAGCTCCAGCTCCTCCCATTTGGCTCTGCATCGAGGACCACTTGCGCTGGGGCGGAGTGGAGCAAAGTCTGGTGGCCTAATAGTTAATTTACTTTTTAATTTAACACGTTGATGTCGGCCTATAGCCAAATTTTTATTTATAAAATTAGGCCCATTGATTCGTTTAATTTTACAATTATTTTTTGTGTGTGTGTGTACAGATGATATAGGCCTAAGCCAATTTAAATTTAATAGTGCGCGCGCAAAAGGCTTATCAAAATCTGGCCTAATAATTAATTAGCCTACTTTTAAACATTATGTATATATATTTTTACGTTTTTGTTTATATAATTTTTAGTTATATTATTAGGCCCATTTAGGATATTAGTTTAATTTTACAGCAGTTTGTGTGTACAATGGTTATAAGCCCATTTAAATTTTTATTGTGCGCGTTGAGCAAAAGTTCAGTTATCAAAATTCTGGCCTAGTTAATTTAGCTACTTTTAAAACTTTTATGTAGCCTATATTTTTGTTTATATAATTTTTATATTATTAGGCCCATTTATTCGTTTAATTTTACAGGACTTTTTGTGTATGCTCCATTCCTGTTCTTATAGGCTAGTCCTAATTTGTAATTTGAAATGAAACATTTCTGTTTGGAAAATGTTGTTGTTGGTCTTCAGTTCTTTGTAAGGTAAGACTAAAACAAAAAAAGTGAAATACAAATAATGCAGGTTTTTTTTTTCCGTTTTTTGGAGCGATCGGGGGGCGATTTGAGTGGAGCGTGAAGCATGCGCGAAGCGTTGAGCTTGTGACAGAGCGGGCATAAGATGGACAAGAGCACGAGTTCGCGGGTGAATTTCGCGTTATTAACCATATCCATATTATCCGGCACTCCGGATTGTAAGGCGCACTAGCTGTTGTTTTTTGAGAAAATTAAAGGCTTTTAAGTGGGCATTATAGTGCGGAAAATACGGTATATATTCTATTGTGGTTTGGTCATGGTCCTTTTTCTTTATTAAAGCAGTTGTGTTGTCACAGGCCGTCAGGCCGCTGTGCCATGCTCGTGTGCGTGTTTTTGGCCGCTGTGCCATGCTCGTGTTCGTGTGTTTTTGGCTGCTGTGCCATGCTCGTGTGTGCGTGTGTTTTTGGCCGCTGTGCCATGCTCGTGTGCGTGTTTTTGTCCGCTGTGCCATGCTCGTGTTCGTGTTTTTGGCTGCTGTGCCATGCTCGTGTGTGCGTGTGTTTTTGGCCGCTGTGCCATGCTCGTGTGTGCGTGTGTTTTTGGCCGCTGTGCCATGCTCGTGTGTGCTGTGAGGGTCCTAAATAATTTTTTTGGCTCACCTGCCACGGGGACTGGTAGATGAAAAAAATCCACCAGCCAAGCATATTTTTTTTACCGGCCAAAATAATAAACAGCCTTTTTGTGTCATATAGGCCTACATTAATTTATACATAGGCTATATTTAAAATTTTTTGTCATTACAGCCTATTTCTGGTCTATTATTTTCCATTCTTACTTTTATATACACAGATATTACACAATTTACACACATTAAAATAATATTTTTGTTGTGGTGCCTATTAAAATAGGCCTAGTTCTATACCAATTAAATGTATTAAAATATTTTGAATAGGAAATAAATCCAGCCCTCTAGTCTAAAGGATTAAATGTCCATGAAGCAGGTTAAGGGCAAAAGTGTTAAAGACTACATATTAGTGGAGTTTGCTATTCGTATTAATAAATACATTTTTGTGGCAACAAAACACTTAAGGACATACTGTATATTAAGAGACTATCATATTTATCTAATGTATTAAAAAAAAAAAATCCCACAACTTTCCAAAAGAAATTAATAATTCAACCCCATCACAGCAGCATTTACCTTTTATGTATTTCCAGGATAAAGCACATTATAAACTGGACTTTAATTTGTGAACATTAAGTTGTACCCAACAATGAGCCATAATGCTGCAGTCTCTATACTATAGTTCCTTGTGTAGTACTCAGAGGCCTTCAGCATTTCATTTATAACATCTTACAGCAAGGACCAATTATCAGCAACTATAATAGCATTTCATTCTTTAAATATTAAAGCTTAATGTTAACATTTAATTGGCCTGAGTTAACCACCAACAATAAATTGTATTTTTACCTATGCATTTTAATAAGTACACACAGCAATGTTTTCTGCTTATTGTTAACACTAAGGCCCAAAGAATCAATAAAACACAATGTTGGTAAAGAAAGTGTTGTCTGTCAAAACCAGGTTATATATTACACAGCCCATGAGACCTCCTCAACTTCTACAAGTATGATAAACAAAAACAAGACAAAGCATAAAGGCCAGCAGGACTTTTATTAAGATGTAAAAGGGGAAGGTCACTTTAACAAGAGTAAAAAAAGGATAAAGTGCACTGCTGGAGTCTTTCATAAAAATAGAATACAAACACTGAAATATAAGAACAATGCTTGACTACCTAATGTACAAATATCTGGTTGTTTCAAGCATTAAAAAAAGGCTCAATCCTTCAGGACTGCTTATAAAAATGTACATGTCACTAAAATCTCACCATTCCCCAAAATCGAGGCCATGGCTTCAGTTATTGGAGATATGGAAATAAAGCATCAAAGGTGTGCACAATTCTCATGGAGGTATGGAACCAATGAACAAAGTTGATGGGGTGGTTAGTTCAGCATTAGTTTCTCAGGAGGCTCAATAAGAGAGACTTCATGGTACCTGGGAAGAAAGAATAAAAAAAAAAAATCTTTAAGCAATCTTCTAATACTTATGCTAACACACAGCCAAGTGCTCACAGTTAAGCAAACTTACTTTGAGCCCTTGTACTTCTCCCTAACAGCCTGCTGTGCGTGCTGAGCAGCATTGAGGTAGGTCTGATGTAGATCCTGAATGCACGGCATAAGATCCTCCAAAGTGTACCCGGTCATCTCAACAAGCTCCTTTGACTGAAATAGAAAGTTGAAGGGTATAAGTTATAATCTAGATTGGTCTAGTTTGACACTGAAAGAGTAACTACCCTGTGGCTAACTGCTAGTTGGTCACACTAATTTTTAAAACAGTCTAGTTTAAGATATTCATATTTTATGAATATTCAGAATTGTGCAACCTTACCCATGATCCACCTGCAAGCGTGTAGTTGGCCAAAATGAAAGCCGCAGCAGCCGTTTGAGATGGGAGGTACTTCAGGGAAGGTTCACAATCTATCAAACTCAGCTCACCAAGAAACTGGAGGGCAAACAAAAAGGTGTTAAATCTATTTTTGGTTATAATGGGCAGAGGCCACACAAGGAAATGGTCTCACCATTGATAAGCTCTCCACTTTGCTGCTCACAGGCTGGTGCAAGAAATACTGGGTGAGGAACTGATTGATTGTTGGAGCAGCAAGATCAAACGAGAGCACGGTCAACACCAGATGCTCCATTCTCAACACTTGTTTCTTTGTGTAAGTGTCGTCAGTGATGTAAACAAATTCTGACACCTCTGGAGGGTAGATCTCCTCAAACTTCCTACAGTCAAACAGGGAAAGGTGAGCGTGGAGAAGGGGGGTGGTGTGGAGTCGGAGGCTTTAAGGCAAAGATACTTACGAAGCCAAAAGCATAGCAGCTGTGCCCACCAGCTGTAGTTTCCCTCTCAGTACAGACATGGAAGACAGAAAGCGATCAATGTAGTTCACAGCCAGGTAGAGGGTCTCGTTCTGCAGCTTGTACTCTTCTCCCACCTCCACTAACCAGTCCACTAGGATGGCACGCATGCTGTTTGTGATGTCAGGTTGTTTCTTCATGTAACCCGCTTTTGGTTTTGACTTGACCTGGATGAAAGGAAGCACAAGCAAACACTTTAATGGATATCCTCTAAAGCATTCTCTTTAGAAAGTAATATCATATTCAATGAATCCACTTCCTCACCTCCATTTCCCGCAAGTGCGTGTGTATTTCTGCGGCATAATCTGAGACTTCATTGACATTTGTGGGCCTCTCCTCACCATCAATTACTGACATATCCATTGGAGAATCTTTATAAAGAAAAAAAAATTATTAAGTTATTTACAGGTTTCATATAGAGAACTACAAAACAGGCAAAGAATTAGAAACGCATCTTACCAAAACTAGCTTCCAACTGATTTGGCAGTTCGATGGTGGCGAGGGGCTGCCTTAGGCGGGTTACGGTGGGATTTAGAGTAAGTGGTGAGCAATCCATGGTTGCTTTTTGTGTAGACAGTTTCTTAGCGCAAGCACCATCAGGCTCATCTACATGAATCTGAAAAGCTGGTGGCTTGGTGGAGGGCTTCTCTCCAAAGCTCCTGCCATGTTCATCAGATTTGCATGCAGTTATTTGGGGACCAGAGACCTAAAAAAAAAAAAAAAAAAAAAAACTGGATTAGACGGCATGTAAAAAAAAAGAAGTAACCTTTAATATTATGAAGAGGGGTCAATCTGACCCATTTCAATTCGATGGAAATACTGGTTAACCCATGTTGTTTTTCTTAACTTTCAGGGTGATGTAGAGTTTTGTGAATGATCAAGAGCATGTACAGAATGTCTATTACGATTATAAACTAATTATTAAAGAGCAGCTGCACAGAGAACAGAAAACAATTGTTAGTTTCTGCCATCTTTTGAGAACACTTACATTTATGCATATGGCACAAGCTTTTGCCTGAAGAAACTTACAGCACTGAAGACATTAATTGCTTTATGCATATTTATTTCACTTGGAAATTACACCCATGATCTTAAGGTTGCAATGAAACACTAAGAAGAAAAGAAAAAAAAGACTTGAATACAAGTACAAGTATTATTCAAGACCATTTGTTTTTACCTTGTGATTTGTGTTAAACAATTAGGGTTATTTTGACCCCACAAAAAATAAAATAAAAATAGAACCTGAAATGGGTTGGGCATGCACCTGTTGAAATATTAACGAGTCTAATATTAAGTGTACCTAAACTAGTAATCCTGGAGAGATGTTAGGTAGAATGACAACCTCAATCACAAGCATATTTTGTGCACCAGATAAAATGTAGTCATAAGACTGTATATTATCAGAGGACGTGAAAAGGTCATTTTTGGTGAACGACCTAGTTTAATAAAGCAGCAGTGAGTGGGTTTGTAAAATGGCGGTCAGCGCACTGGGAGGGAATAAGCTACGGGCATTTAACACTGCATTTCATTTTAACCTCTGGCGCCATAAATGCCGTTTGACAAAAGGGAACACGGATTAGATTTATATTCGTGATTCAAAGGAACAAAACCTGCGAGTTGTATGCCTGATTAAACTAAAGCAACTTTCAGTCTATCATTATGCAGTTAGCAATACTTAATTTAAAGCAGAACACTGATTAAAGACTATCATGCATAAACGATACATCATGAAGCAGCCTGTAACGTTAAGTTATGAAGAGATCACACTTTATAGTCATGTGTCCTGCATGCTCGAACCTGTTTAGCGGCGCGCAGGACGGGCTGTCTGCGCTGATTGTTCTCCAGGGCGCCCAATACAGTCCTGTTGCCTGGTTTAGGGTTGACATTTTCTCGGTTTTCAGTCCGATTCTTTGCTGCGCCGCGTAGTCTTGAAAGCATGTTTTCCTGGTTGTGAATATCGGCTCCTGAATCATGAAGCGCGCTTCCTTGTGTTTGGCCGACAGATGACATCCTTCCAGCGGTAACGTTAACGTTAGATCAGCTCAAGACGCCCTGCACAAAAGATCGATTGTTGAAAACACTTAAAAGCAGATTCTGATGTTGTTTTAACACGTTTATATCAAACACACGCACGTGGACATCGAATAAACACAGACAATCACACTAACCAGGGGAACTGGCAGAAGTGATCTGTTGAAATCCGGACAAAAACAATGGTATAAACAGTTGCCAGCGGCGTCTTACAAAACCGAGATTCAAAAATAAATCATGCAACTATCCTACAGAAACCGCGCCATGCCGGTGTGTAAACGCCTGCAACACGCCTCGGCCAGCTCACAAAAGATACTTATATGAACTCAAACGGCGCCTTGTTGCTTTGCAGCTGCCTGGTTTGATATTGCTGCTGTCCTAGTTCAAGTAGCCCGCGACTATTGAAACGGTCCAATCAGAATGCAGCAAACACAAACGTCATTGATTATACGGGAACCCGTAAAGCTCAAACTGCGATTCCGCTTTTACTTAGCGAGCCGTTGAGAGTTGCTTTCATTGGCTCAAAGGAATTTTTAAACTGTTTGAGACGAATGTGACTAAAGATGAATAAGGGCACGTTAATACGTAATTTACAAGCTCAGAAATGACAATACGAGCATTGGGGCAATTCTTCAATTTGTGGAACTTCCGAATTATTTCATTACCAACACAATAAAAATCTCCACAACATCCATTATATCAGTAATCACTAAAAGCTATATATATATATATATATATATATATATATAGGTACATGTACTAAAAGTAGCTTTATTAAGGGCCATCATTACCAAATCAGCTAACGTTAGTATTTGAGAATTATTGCTTGTGTAAGACTTAGTTTTGTTTTTGTTTTTCAAATTATTTAATTACCATCAAACACAACAAAACTCTCCACATCATCCATTATATCAGAAATCACTAAAAGCTCAAATCTTAAAAAAATAATAATAATAATAATTACACACACACACACACACACACACACACACACATATATATATATATATATATATATATATCAAACATATGCCAAAGCCAAACCATACGGAATAGGAAAAAAAAAATACAGACATTTTTCACAAGTTTTTTATTTATTTCTGTAGAAATGCATCTAGACAATGGATTAGTATATAGTAAATAACTGTAGTCACACATAGTTTATCAATGTAATCATTACATTGTACATTTTAAATTTAAATCTGTATGGTACAATATGTATCCCTATAGTATAACATATGTTTACTATAAAAACTAAATTCACAAACACATTACTTAATAGTGATTGTATTTTACATTCCATTAAGCTTTACTGAAAAAATCCATCAATGAATCAAGTTCATAGTTGTTCAAAATTGCAAGCAGCTGTGAAACCTTTGTTTTGACATTCTGTCCCTTAAATTTGAACTTGTCAATGAAAAGATCGGTGATCATACCTGTGAAAACAAAACAAAATGGTTGGTTTACTTATAGATGTGTCATTATTTCATTTGCAAAGACCTCATTGGAATAAACAGGGTTAAAATACAGTCTCCGGTGCTCATCTGTGTTCACTTACCGTACAATCGTTCTAAGTGAGCAGGTTGTTTCTTATATTCTTCTAAGAGCTGGGCAGATTCATCCAGTATACTGCGATACTCTGGAATCAGAAAATCAGCATTCCCCTCATGCACCTGCAGCTCCTGCATACAATACATGCACACGCACACACTTAGTAGGCTTGTTTTTTAGCAGACTTTTTTGTTTGTCTTTTTAATGTTTTACCTTTAAAGCATCAATAAGCTGAACTTTTTTGGCCAAAATCAGCTGATACTCTAGCTTGGGATGAATCATTCGAAGAGTATGGCTCACAGAGTCTTCACTCACCTCTGAAACCAACATAACAAACACAGAAAGCACTTATCACTCATATTTGTTGCATGAATAATTAAGATCACTGTAGTCTGACAACATCCATCAGTCTGTGAACTCACCGTAGGATATATTCAGATTGATTTTTCGCTTAGTGGCCTCTTTGGACAAAACATCCTTCAGTATGGATATGGTAGAAATGTTGTCAGATTTGAAGTTTGCTTCACCTTTACTGGAATCCATTAAAATAAGGAAACAAAAACTATTATAATGATTAATCACAACACTTCCTCTAATAATGCAATCATCTAGTAGAATCTTTATCCAAATGTTATAGGCAAAAATCGATATATGTGAAATCAACAACAGCTATGTTTCCTTCCACTTATTTTGATGCGAATTTCTGCATAACAAAAAAATGCCAACATACACATACACATAAATAATGTATGTGCACTGCTTAATTAAGGTGGATAATATTTGGATAAAGGTGGAAAAAAAGCACATAAACTAAAATGGAAACACGTTTACCAGATAAATGATGTGACGCACAACAAAATGACTGCCTCAACAGAGGATGTGATTGGATAACTGGTCTAACCATTGGAACAATTTCATTGCACACCATCTCAAATGTTGTTTGGGTCATTCTGAAATGCCTGACTCAAAGCCTGTCATCAAAATGATTGTATTTGTCATCAAAATGATTGTATTTGTATTACAGATATCTGTACCAGTTTCCAAGAAGCGACAATCTTGTTCTCTAAAACACATGGGATGAAAAGTGTGTTTTATGCAATATTTCAAGTTCCAATGGAAAAATAGCTAATGACAAAACATAATCAGCCCTTTAACATATGCAAACATAGGTAGAATTTATTTATGGAAACATTTCATTAAGATGCATTTGGATATTAAACTGGTTGGCCTCACCAATAGGTGGCTTCTAGCTGTGTTCCCAAGAAAGTGTTCTGAAAGTAGAAAGTGATGCTGTCTCCTGCCGGAGTTTTCTCTGGGACCTCAGGCAAACAGAACACAACCCAGGAATGGATCTCAGCAAAACTGAACTGTCCTGTCAGTCTCAAGGTGTTCACAGGCCTAGCAATGAAGAGGGACAATCATGTTAATATCATTTGGCAGGATAAATGCATGAAATGCAAGTGTGTCTTCGCTCACCGCTCCTGGTCGATTGAGTGTGTCCTCTGGTGGAGGGAAAGTGGTTTGATCTGGTACTGTCGCACTTGGCAGGTTTTGGGCTGAAGCCTTGGCGTCACGTAAGCCTGAAGGGTGCCATACTGACCCTCAATAGACCTCACCTTAGAGAAAAATCAGGACAAATGCTCAAACGCAGCAATTTAAACAAAATACAATATATGTTATTATAATGGGAAACAATCCAAAACAAAAAAATTACAATGAAATAGAAACCTTCAGTTCCAGCCTTGTGGTATTTGCTTGGCACCTGTAGGTGGCGAGGAGGAAGTTCCCATTTGACTGTGGGGTTAGATGAACAAATAAAAACAGTTTGGCAAACACATGTGATGTGATCATTAAGTAAGCTTAATGATATGGCACATAGGATGGAACCCATTACCTCTGAATCACATTCGCTGAAACTGACCACTGCTGAATTCTTATCAACATCCAGCAGGTCAATAGGAACATCACTCTGACAGAGTACAAAACACATGTAAATGAATGCAAGGAAACTTCAGTCTCACAATGCTGAAATTACAACATATGTAAAAACGAATGCTGAATTAATAAGGATGAGAAGAGCTTTGGTTAAAATACATTTTTAATTAAAATGGGTATTTCTGACTGCTTATACAGAAATCCAGGCATGCTAAAATATACTATATAGCAATCAGGACCAATAGAATAACATTCTGTTCATATTTACATGCCATAGACTATCTTCTAATAAATCAATAAAGTGCACCTTTAAGCAAATACTAAAATACTAGCATGGGGTTATTATTTACTAAAAGAAATTAATACTATATATATATATATATATATATATATATGAAGAGTTCAGATGCAAAAGCCTCTAAATGCCATTTGAAATTTTCTTCTTTAATGATGATTTTTATCAAACTTGTATATTTAAGTTCAGTAATTTCACTTAAATAACAATTAATAGGTAATTATCATTGCCATTTAAGTGAAATCACTGAACTTAAATATACAAGCTTGATAAAAATGATCATTCTAGAAGAAAATTTCAAATGGCACTTAGAGGCTTTTGCATCTGAACTCTTCATATATATATATATATATATAGACCATTTCACAAGATGTAAACAACACTGGTCCAGAAGCACTTCCTGTTTCAGTTTTTTAACACTACATAAAGCTGGGATAAAATACAACCAACAGAACATTTAAAACTGAATCAAAACGTTAAACAAACATCTTTAAGATGTTTTCTTTACATGTGAAATAAAGAAAACAGTTACAAACTGAAACAGGAAGTGCTTCTGGACCAGTGTTGTTTACATCTTGTGAAATGGTCTATATATATGAATGATTAGCCACACAACCGGTTTTAACATTGATAACAATAAAAAATATTTCTTAAACACCAAATCAACATATTAGAATGATAGGATCATGTGACACTGGAGTAATGGCTGTTGAAAATCCAGCTTTGCCATCCCAGGAATAAATGACATTTTAAAACATATTAAAATCACAGGTGTTTTAGAATTATAATAATCTTTCACAATTTTACTGCTTTATGTATCTGATCAAATAAATGCAGCATTGGTGAACATAAGAGACTTAAAAAAAAACATGAACAATTCTTACCAACCCCAACACTAGTGCACACAACTGTAATCAGGACGAATCAGTGTATTTCTCTAACCTGTAGCAGCAGGTTGTCAATGGCGGTCTGCACCTCAAGTGTGAGGCTGTAGCTGGCATCATCCTGGCACAATGTGAACTTGTCATTGATGCTAAAGACTGGCACAGCAGACACAGCCGTGCTGGACTGAGAGCTCTGCTGGTATTTTTCTCTCCCCTGCAATACTTTCGCCTGCAACTGCTCCAACTCAGCCCTAAAACATGCACGAGCAAACTAGGCATGTCAAAAGGCATTTTTAGTTAGCAGATCTTTGCCGTTTTCTTAGTGAGAAACAGCTGGATGTGTAGTACCGGAGTGCAGAAACCTTGCCCTGGGTCTCCCGGCTCATCTTGATCTCATCCCCTGGGCCTGCTACCATCTGCTGAGGCTCTGTGGTGAGACCTGACACCCATCCTGGAAACCAGCCACATGACCACAAATTGCTTATGAGCTCTCAGATGATGTAAATTTTAAGAAAATGTTTTTTTTTGGACCTGGGATGCATGTAAAACTATTGTAGAAGACTTTCAAAACAAATTTAGGAAACTTTAAAGCTGTTAATGCTAATAATAGGGTCACTTCAAGCACTGACATCATCCACATAGTATTGTTGTCATAAAAGACATGGTAAAATGGTTTTTATCTAACTGCAAACCTGTGTAAGTTGTTGTAAGAACTTCATCATACATTTCCTTTCCGACGCAGCCACCCTGGATTGATGTGACGCTCTCAGACAAAACCTTGAAAACACAGAAAGACAAATTTAATTTAATTTAAGACAACATCTTTCTTGCTTTTCAGAAACAAAACAAGGGTTTTTCATGCATCTCATATGATTTATTTGACACTCACATTCTCAAATCGCAGTGCTGGTTCATTTGAACCATCCAAACTGTAGACCTCCATAGTCCCATCATCCCTTCCCACCAGGATGTCCTTTACACCATCGCCAGCAATGTCAAATGTATCGATGCAAAGCACACCTTGAAAAGACCAACACAGACTAATCTGAGTACAATTATATGATAATAAAACAGACATTATAGCTAAGCTCACCCAAAATGTTACAACATAAAGGTTTGGTAATGCACTGCAAATCGATAAATATGTCTCAAATAATAGTGCAGGTAAAGTAAATATTTCAATAAGCAATCCGTTTTCAACATTTTAATTTCCTACCTCCTTTTTTATTCTCATTATCCAGTTCCCAACCGGTAATGGGTCCAGATTTGGTTATTCGCACAAGACCCAGTTTCCCATCAGCTGTTCCATAAAGAACCTCTTCACCACCTTTTCCTATGGACCGAGATTTTATGCATTATCAAATTCTTAGAACAAACCAATACACGCTTTCACACTAAAATGAACGATCATATTTTTAGCACATACCTCCATCTCTGTTAAGGAGTTCTAGAACAGTTGGAGGTCCGGGCACTTCTACGTCATACTGAAGGTCAGATCCCTGATGGAACACAAAGTGTAAAATGACTGTTATGTATATTATTATGACCACAAGCGATTGCTGAATTATAACTGGGTAACAAAGAGCAGACAAAGGGTGGCAAATATGGACAGGACTGACTACCTGCAATACTCTAAGTACTCTGTCCTGGCAGGCCAGGATGGGTACAATGCGGCCCACGGTCTCCACAGGTAAACACAGGACGTCATTGATCTTGTCTCCTGAGAGGTAGTAGTCCTGATCCTTGCAGTCACAGTAATGGTTATAAATGTAACTGGCACACACAAAAAGATCTGCCCCTGAGACATGCCTGAGGAAAAAAGGGGCAAAACAAGAAGAGATGGATCCAAAAAGACACTGTCAAATCTGCTAATCATTAATATAGATATAGACGCAGTCGGAAAAACAAGAAGCAAGATCTCACATGGCATTGATGCTCTCTGTTAGGTTGGCCTCAAATGTAAGGAACTGTTTGCCCTTTTTAGTGTATCCCCTAACTTCAGACCCAGAGCTCACAAAGATCTTTTCCTGTGGGGTGCCCAATGCCCCTCCAAGCTCAAGTCTGGAGATCTTCTGTCCTGGGAGCGATTTGAACACAGGCTGACAAAAAAAAAAAAAAAAACCCAGACATTTATTCTTCCCTTGAAGAAGTTATTTTATGTGTTAACATCAATTTATATTTATTGGTAACACTTACTACAATAAGATTCCATTCCATTATGGTTCTATTTCAATTTTTTTGTGAATGTAATTTATTCCTGTGATGCATTTCTGAATTGTCAGCATCATTACTCCAGTATTCAGTGTCACATGAACCTTCAGAAATTATTCTACTATACTAAATTTGGTGTTCAAGAAACATTTATTATCAATTTTGAAAACGGTTGTGCTGCTTAATATTGTTGTGGAAACAATGTTTTTTTTTTCAGGATTCACCATTTTTATTTCATATTTGAATTAAAAATCTTTTACTGTCATTTTTGATAACTTTTAATGCATCTTTGCTGAAATTAAGTATTAATTTCTTTAAAAAGAAATCGTACTGACCCCAAACATTCGATCGCGATTGTACATTGAATCAGGAAACACTTCTGATACATACCACAGCCTCCCCTTTTTTCATTCCAAAACAGGTCACAACACCATCATGATCTGCAACAGCCACCTGAAATGAGAAAATGACAAACCAGAATGACAAAATACACCAACAACTTCGTTTGTAAAGCCGGGGGGAAATGTCACGCACATAGATAGGATAGGACTTGTTGCATGCTCTTCCACAAGTGGGGTCTAATCTCCAGCTTACCTAGTTCTATACTTTCAGTCAGTTTCTATTACAAGAATATTCCCTGTTGAATTTGATAACTGACAATGTAATTTAATGTAGGTAAAGTGGACTATGATTAATATGATCTGTGTTAAGAGGTATGGTAGTAACTATTTACTGAGAACAGATGATGCAGATGAGCTTGATTTACACTAAACCTGGAAAAGTATTTCAAAAGGGATGTAGATATACCTTCTGAGTTGCTTTTCGACCAACAGAAGGGAGGAGTTTCATGGTTTTTTGAGATGTCACTCCAACCTGAGAAAACAAAGACGGCATAACCATACATTTTCATTCTGATAATTAAACTAACAAAGCATATATCAACTTTGTCAATAATCCACTCAGCCACATGACTCACAAGTGTGCTTTCTATGTAAACCAATCAAAGACCAAATTCATATTTGCCATCACTGTAAATCACAGCAGATGTACAGTAGTGCTGTCCATCCTTGGAAAAATGACACCTGGAACCTTTATGCAAATATTACTAAAAAATTGTAAGCATATTTGGTAGTTGTGCTTGGGGTCAGTTTTTTAATTTGTGATGATAACGCAATGAAACATGTGCAGGCATAATGTTTGGTCAGGCTGAAACTAACAAAAACAAGAAAGACCAACTAAATATTAATAACTGATTATCTTAAAGTCAGTGTATGCTTTTCCTCCTGTAAGCTTTTTTTTTTTTTTTTTTTGCATTTTTTTTTCAAAAATAAAACCTGTGGCTTTTTTGTGTCAAATAACTGTCCACATATTTAAAATATACATATAAAATATTTTCCTCATGTTTTGATGTTTTGAACGAACTTGTAGGGTCATTAAAAATATACCCTTCGTACATTACTTTTGACCACTAACGTTACTAAACAAATGTGTGCATATAGGAATGTTTGAGGTCTTACCTGGAGATAATCAACGTGGTTTAAGTTTAATTCCATTTCGTTTGTTAGAATAATCAGTGCACAGATCCGATTGAATTATGACAGTTTAACTGTTGATCATTTACGATGTTCTATTGCAGTTCCCTGTAATTAATTCCCTAAGATGCATTGAAACAGAAATATATTTATTTCGTGCTTTTCCGACCGACATATAACACAGTGGTCCCGCTAGTAGTCACAACCGACTGGATTATCCTGCGGATTAGTTTGTTAGTGGCTGATTCTGCTGCAGATAAGACTGGCTAACGTTAGCTGTGCCAGTTTGTCCACTTTACAAGATGATTCATGTCGCGTTAATATATATAGCAACCCCCATCCCGTATATTTGTAGACATTTATCCGAAAATATGCTTTGATCCGCAGATTAAAAAAATAAATAAATTCGACTAAGTACACCAGCAAAACTGTTTTTGTTTGCAGCTAACACGTTTCTTCTGTAGCGCCGCCGCCATGTTTGCCAGCCACCCAAACTATCTCTGGTTACCATGGTAACAGCAACGAGATTTGTTCAAAACACTATTTTTTATTTATTTAATTAAAGTCAGAAGCATCTGAACACAATTTTATCTTAACATTATTTTCCCCTGATACCCTAAAAACCTGATAATAGAGTCTTGAAATGTGGATAAAGTTAGGCAGTGTTGGGGAAGCTACTCTGAAACTGTAGTTTGACAAGCTAAGCTACTCGTACGTTAAAGTAGTTAAACTACAGTCAAGCTACCCTTTTGGAAAAGTAGTTAGCTACACTACAAGCAACTATCAAAAAGTAGCTAGCTACATTGAAACTACTTTTACTTTTTGAACAAAATATTATAAATATTACCTATTATTATTATAAGATGTTATAAATTATATAATATAAATAACTGAATAAGTTTCTGATGAATGTTTTAATTCAAATATTTAGTGTTTAAAACAATGCAATACAATTATGATTTCATAGAGTATTGTTTTATTACACACAACACTCAAATATCTCAGACTGTTTGTCAAAAGTGCAAAATTGCAACAAATAGCCTACAACATTGCAAGAACGAAATATACATTCAACATAAATTGCATTTAGAACATTTTCTCAAAAATAACGATTGAACTTGGACAAATAAGACCATGGGTAATTAACGTTTGTTTCTCCATCCTCAAAATCTGCCATCACCTGGGTGTGTCACTGTCAACCCACTTCTTTACGTCAGTGAACCGTTAGCCGCAAGATGCGTGATTAAACAACAGGTGGCGGTAATGGCAAAAAATGTGTTTGTAATCTAACAAGATGAAGAATATCCTTGCATCGGGCTGATTCGCGCAGGCTCGACAATGTAGCAATGTAGCTTTTGCTCGCGCTACACCGCTACTTGCTGCAAAAAGTAGTTAGCTACTGGAAAAGCTACACTGTTTAAAAAGCAACTGAGCTACTGCCAAGCTACTGAAAAATGTAGTTAAGTTAGTAGCTTCGCTACTTGTAGCCTAGTTAACTACTCCCCAACACTGAAGTTAGGATTCAGGAAAGTATTTACAAGGGGAAGAATAGAACTGAAGTTATATCCTACTGGAGTTTCTTTTTCATTTACCAATGAATGTTTAGGTTTGTTTAAAGATAATACTCAACTGGATGTGTTATGAAAGATACGGAATGAATAAATAAATAGGCCTACCATTCATTTTGATAATATTTTTGCCATTAAATACAATAATGTTTCTATACTGAATGGCGTAGAAAGAGAACTGGGGCCCGTTTCAATAAGGAGGTTCAACCAACTCTGAGTTAAAGCTTGAACTCAGAGTTGACTTACCCTGAGATGGGAAACTCTGAGTTTTCGGTTTCAGAACAGCTGAAATGAGTTAGTTCAATCAACTCTGAGTTGACTGACTCTGAGTTAAGCGCGTGCACCACAGCTATAAAAAGCCATTATCAATGGAGCGCAGATATTACGAGTCACCATGGCAACAGCGCCAGACAAAAAGAGGTGTTGGGTATAATTAATTACCAAGTAATCTAAATATTGTAATTTAATTAAAGGGATTACTCTTAATTCTTCTTTAATTTAAAATAAAATATGATGCAATTACATTAAATAGGCTACTGCATAAACTATAGAACAATTCAGTATAAAACAATAGTGCATTTAGCATACATTTTTAAAAGGTATATTTTTATATAACCTTCTCCCTCTACACTCTTTGATCAATTCAAGAATAATTCATGCAATTGTATATTGTTAATTTGAAAGCATTAAAAGTGCAGTTTCTTGTCTCTCCTCCTTGTATTAATCAAGTGGTTGAGGTTGATATAGGATTTAGAAATATGTAGACCAATACTTTCTAGAGATAGTAATTATTACATTAATCTAACTACACCGTTGAAGATGTCATTTGTTGTTAATAATTCATAACTATTTTAGAGTAACTGTTATAATATCAGAGGTGAAACTGGAAGAATGTTATTCAACCTAAAGTAGTCTACTATTACTTTGATACATTTTTACTTAAGTAAAAGTAAAAATACCAGTCTAAAAAATCTACTCAAGTAAAAAGTAGTTAATTTAAAACATGAGTAAAAGTTGCTGAGTAACTTGTTTAACAGCGGGGGTGGGGTGGGGTGGGGGGACTCCCCCATGTGGGGTTGTAACGTATGAGAGTTTCAGAGTATGAGAACCGTCTCAGAAAATATCACGGTTTATGGTATTAAACAATTGTTAAATATATAAACTGCATTATTAAATTACGGTTATTATTTTCATCAGTTAAAATGACAGTTAAATAAATTAAACATTTGTTCAATAAAACATTATATCAACTAACTTCAATAATTGATTATGATTATGATTGACATCTTATTTTTTATCATGAATAACTTATTAAATTTTATTACAATTTTTTCAATGATTTAATAGAAATATATTATCCAAAACAGTGGTAATCAAATAAAAGTTTAGCAAATGTTTTAATCCTTTTATTTTTTGGCAAAGTGCTGCAAAACAGATTTAGTCAATTAAACCATGGACAAACAATATATATATTCCTTAAAGAATGTGTAAATACATTTTAGTATTATTGTTGGTGTTTAAACAGCACTTCCTCTTTAAAAAAGGGGAGGAGACCGCAAGAAACTCTGGGTTTACCGAAGAAAACCTGCTCCCGACCAGGTTAGGTTCACAGAGTAAGTTACCATGGTAACTGACTCTGAGTATAAGTTACCTCTCTTTCAGAAACGGGCTTGACTTACTCTGCTTTCTCGGGTTTGATATACCCCCCTTTCTGAAACGGAAAACCCAGAGTTTCCCTCATTTCAGGGTTAACATACTCAGAGTTTTCACTTAACCTCCTTTCTGAAACAGGCCCCTGGAATGGGGAGGCGTGAGTGTATTTCATTGGAATATTGATGTTTTTTCCCCCCGTGTATCTCAAACAGTACCTAGCATTGACGCTTGCAACGCCAGCGTCATTGGTTCAATTCCCAGGGAAAGCAAGAACTGATAAGAATTTAAAATGTGTACCTTGAAATGTCATGTAAGTCGCTTTGCATAAAAGCGTCTGCCAAATACATTAATGTAAATGTAAATAATTTATTTCCCTATATTCACTTGCCGTCTCTCCCCAAATGTCTGATTCACATTTTTTTTCTCATTTTTTATTGAACTTTTTCTTATTACAATAAACAATAAAGAAATCATATGACATTCTCAAAATGTACAATATAAATCTTATTGTATGATGGTGTCCTAAAAGTGGACATATGAAATCAAAGTAATATTTTGATTAAAAAACACATAACCCTGAAATGTTGATGTATGACAAACAATTAGACAATTGGTCAGATTTAAATAATAATTACAAAATATAATTTCCATAAGAGTGCAAAATTTGATCACTAAATTAATATCAGTCATTTTAAGGACAAAGGAGAAGTTGGTGTCATTGTGAAACCTCCAAACATTTGCTATCTCTGAAAAGACATGAATGTGCTCTTTACAAGACGACTTAAAACATACGACATGTTGTCAGAGAAATTCACTAAAATCTAATATCCACTACAGAGGACAAAAGTCTATTCCTGTAGGAGGATATTTCATTCCTGAGGAATATAATTCATTTACATGTTTATAGTTTTAATTTTATGTAGGCCTAGTTTGTTATTGAAACGTAGGCTATATGTTTTGTGGGGACAGCCCAATAAAACAAGGAGGAAGACCTCTTCTGACAAACCAGTCTGACTGTAGGTTAGAACAGTGAAGACCAGCAAACCATTTTAGGCTGGTTTTAAATCGATCCATTGAGAATGCTTTTTCAAAAGCAAAACACATACATTTGTTTTCATTTTCCATTGACCTCTGTTGTTTTGGCTATTCATAATTTATTTGTTTTATTTATGACCTCACTCAAACAAATCTTTCTGAATTTTTACATTTTCATCCGTTGTTGCACAATATAGTGTAGATGATTTTAGGAACATTTGATCATCATAATATAGTCACGCACACACACACACACACACACACACACACACACACACACACACACACACAATGGATGAAGGGAGTGGATGTGACTCAACAACAGCAGGAGGGGGTGCAGCTGCAGAGAGGACTTCAAGCATCATTCTCATTTTGCACAACACCAAAGAGACAAAGCATGCTTCTTTCTGGATTACAAATTAAGATTTGACATCGGGACATCAAGGACCTGTCATGGATAAATCTTGCAAACCAAGTTACATTTCCCCTGGCTTCAGCAGAGGATTCCCTGAAGTGCTGTAGTAGTTTAATGCAATTTTATTGCAACTGATGCCTTCCCCAAGGAGATTCCTGGTGGCGTCCACAGCCTTGCCTCTTATAGCGGGATGGGGCTGGAACCTAAGTGTGTATGTGGGGCTCTTCACAGTCCTGCTGGTTCTGATGGGACTTCTTCTGTGGATGCTGATGAAACAGCTCGGGAACTCTGTAGGCAAAAGCACCCTTCAGCCACATCTGGGTTCCTGCAGACGTCAAGTGTTCTGAGGGAGAAACGTCGGATAAAGATTCAGCTCTGATTTCTGAAACAGCTGCAAAGATGTGCATGGGAGTGATGAAAGAATGCAAAACAGTGTTGAGGACTTTTAAAGCTTTTGCAAAGGAAATGTGAGATGTATTTACTGGCTTTTATCTAATGCGTATGCAGATGCTTATGTTCCAGCACACACAATTGTGTTTAGGAAGCACACATTTTCTCTAAGGATTCAAATCCAAAATATCAAATTGTTATTCTGACATCAGTTCTTTGTAACACAGATACACACAAATGAATTTACTATGCAGAGTTTTAATGAGATTAATTCAATTTATATTATATTAGAACACACACACACACACACACACACACATACAAAAAGATTAATTGAAAAGTCAGTCAGTATGTCTGCTAATATTTTCAGAATAAATATTATTTCATAATATAATAAATATTACCCCCCACCCCCCACCCCCACACCCACTGTTTGTCCTTGGCAGGAAGAGTGTAATTTATGAATGAAAGAGTGAAATCAATTATGTTGCATATTAAGAAAATGTCTAGAATGAAAAATGGCTTTCCATGACGCAACCCTTAATTCCTTCAGGAATTGCTAATTACAAAGGGACCTGTTGCACTCAATACTGTTCAAACATGATGTTTGTGTTACAAAATATTCTGATAGCTTTGTAAAAGAAAGCGGCACATTTTTACATAATTTCCCCCTGTGTCCTTTCAGTGGTCCTTTTATTGTTGTTTCTTTGGTAGACTGAGTGAGGTGGATAAAGTTAATATAAACATGATGGAGACGGAGAAAATAATATGTCTCTCAAAATGTTAAATGTTGTTAAAACAAAATAAAAGCTAATAAGTTTAACTGGCAATGTTCACACCTTGATCTGCACAAGGATGAAAGATTTAAGTACCATCTAAACATGCATTTGCATATGCGTAAGACACCGCTCAGAGGGATACGGCGATGTTCTAATCAGTGGTCTAGTAAAAAATCTTCATCCATTAAGTCAACTCTGTTGATTTTATTCCACCGTTCACAGGGCAAGACACGTGTGTTTGTGTGTGTGAGGCAAGGGAGAAAATTAAATTCACACCACACTGCATGTTGAGCAGAAACACAATCAGCATGGGTTCTTCTATTTGATGAGTGATATTTACATACGGTATGATTGAACTTAAGTGCACTTCTGCCACTGACACATAATTATATGAATGTTCCTGGCTTGCTTGGCAAGTCTAAAAACAATCCATTTTGCAGGAATGAGCATGATTTATTATATTACCTCAACACAGCAAAAATAAGTTGCTGGGTTGAAGTGATGTACTATAAATAAAATAAGCATCTCATTAAAAGTCTCTGGAAAAGCATAATTCTTTAAGGAAGGCACTGGCAATAAGTCTACAATTGCCCATCATTCACTTTTCGGAGAGGGCTGTTCGGTGCTCTGGTTATTACATCTGTCACTGCCTGAAAATTATAAAATAAATAATATTCAAACTATTGATTAAGTTCAAATCCAAGACATGAAGAAAAGACAAACTTCATCTAAAGAAAACAATGATAATTTAGTCCACACACAAACAACAATTTCAGTTAACAAAGTTGTCAAAAGTTGCTTAGTGTACTATTTTGTCAAAGTACACCAAAAAAAAAACCCTGAACATAGTATTTATATTACATATTATTGCATAACTAATTTGTTATTTTTTTATTACATAACCATTTTGAGAGTTCTTATCTGAGACAAGAGTAAAAAATTTATTTAAAAAATGTGTAATTTTCACTGCCCTGAGTTTTACAGTTTTTTTTCAATTGCTAAACGCCAGTGAGCACAACTGGAGCTAAATGTGCAGTCTGCACTACCAACAGTCACCTGAGGACAACTCTTAACACACGGCTCAAAACAGGCTCAGTGTGCACAACACAATACACAACACTCACTGAGATAACACACTCAGAACACACTGAGAGGAAAAACAGTAGCATCAAACACCAATACAGAAAATCCAAACTTTTCATCTTTACAGTTTCAACAATTTCAGTGACTTCATACAAAGTAATATTTTTTTCAAAGAAAAGAGTGACATTCTTTCACATGATTTACAGTATTTAAATTTTTAGAACATAACAATTCTTTAAGGAAAATGAAAATTAGCAGTTTGCTTCAATAGTCTGTAGTAATTTACAGAATTACAGTAATGAGAAAAAAAGGTAGAAAGTAACTATAAGTGCATATAATTCGAATGAGGGGCTAACCCTGCCTCTCTCAAGCATTAGGCCTCAAGTTTTCAGCCTTTCAGCCGAAATTGTTTGAAAATCAGCAGTGTGTGTCGAAAAAAACTGTAAACTACAGTGGAGCACAACTGGAGCTACATGTGCAAAACTCTAACTCCAATCTGCACAGCAGCAGTTCATGCGGACCAAACTCTAGTTTGTTTTTCATTGCTTGAACACAGTTTTCGAAACTCTACACACTTATCCCATGACTTAAACACAACCTGCACAACACTGTGGATTTACAACACTTTGTTCAAATGCTAACACACTGCTGTCAAAATTGAACCACACATTCAAAACAGAATAAATTTCAGCCTTGTGCCTTTCACACACTGCTGATTTTCAAACAATTTCAGCTGAACGGCTGAAAACTTGTGGCCTGATGCTTGAGAGAGGCAGGGTTACAGTATTACAGTATGTACTTTTAGTTTCTACCTTTTTTTTCTCATTACTGTAATTCTGTAAATTACTACAGATTATTGAAGCAAACTGCTAATTTTCAATTGTTATGTTCTAAAAATGTAAATATATCAAATAAATTATTATAAAAAAATATTACTTTGTATGAAGTCACTGAAATTGTTGAAACTGTAAAGATGAAAAGTTTGGATTTTCTGCATTGGTGTTTGATGCTACTGTTTTCCCTCTCAGTGTGTTCTGAGTGACAGTGTGTGTTATCTGAGGGTTGTGTATTGTGTTGTGCACACTGAGCCTGTTTTGAGCCGTGTGTTAAGAGTTGTGCTCAGGTGACTGTTCGTAGTGCAGACTGTAGTTAGAGTTTTGCACATTTAGCTCCAGTCGTGCTCACTGTCGTTTAGCAATCGAAAAAAACTGTAACGTGCATCACTGATTTCATAACGAGTTGTCCAGATAAACTCCTGCTGTGTGGAAAGATTGTTCTTTGATGGCTTTCTGTATTATTTGTTCACAGTTTAAATAAGATTATTTTCATCCTACTTAAAGAAATGATGTGAACTTGATATTTTAGTCACTGGCTTGACTTACTGATGCATAAACAGTATTGAACGATTTTGAGAGAAAGATTACCTGTCTGAACTTGAACAAATATGCAACACATCAGAACTTGTTGCTTGGTAGCTCGATTTATTTTCAGACGTTCATTGAGACCAGCTCTGTATTGGCCCAAGTTGAGGAAACAGTCGTCGGTTAAATGTTTGGAACATAATGTTACAAACTTTGGGAAGTTCTGACTCGGGCGCCAGAGTGCAGAGTAATTTATTCTTTAGGAATTTGTCAAAATAGGCAATAATATCTGTCTGCAGAGCATGTGCTTGTTTTCTTGAGTATGGAAGCTTTCTCATTTAAAATAAATCAATATAACAGTTTAGAGTTTTTTCTTAGAATGGTTCTGCTATTGTGGTGTGACTGACTTTTTTTTTTTTTTTTGCAAAACAATGAACTATTAAAAAAAGAAGCAACCACTTCCTTTATATCTGTTTGTAGCGATGCAAAATCAGATGCACTGACAGACCATTTGATTTCACAATGCCTCAGGTCTAGTTCATCATTTCAGAGTAAATGAAACTTATGATTCTGTTTAAACAGGTTGCATCATGTCCCATACGGTGTGTAGGGTTAATACTGAACTGCAGCATTTCACTGCTCACTGAATGGTAATCACTAAAGACTTTTTATTTGAATGTAATTTCCTTTTGCAGAAAAAAAGAAGATACTTCTGTATTCTACAGAAGAAAGAAATTCATACAGGTTTTGAATGACATGTCACATGAGGATGAGTAATTATGACAGAATTTCCAGGTTTGGGTCAACCATCACTTGGTTGGTTCAAGTATAGGCCTATACATTTCTTGCAATTCTTAAACTTTCCTTTATCTTCAATTGATAAGATTAGATATAATAAGATTAAATTTCTTTTTCAAGAAATGTTTCACTTTCATTTTCTCATGAAGACCCTCCTTTTTCGATAAACTATAAATGGCACTGAAACAAGACACGCTATTTCACTCACCTCCTGATCAAAGATGGATCTGCTAGTGTTTGTGATGTTACTGGGTCCAAATACAGATAATTGATGACATCTCATTCTCTCTGTTTTATAGGACATTCTCTCAGCTGTTATGAGTGCATGAGTATGACGGGTTCTTGTGCAGGACAAACAGTTAAAACATGTCCTATTGGAACTTCTCGGTGCGAGAGTGCAACAGCTGTAACACAAATTGGTAAGTCCAATATGATTGAATTTGAAATGTAGTTATTTGACTAATGGAGATGGTGCCATGACTGGTTCTTTGAAATGACAAAAATGCAAAATTTTGACATTTATAAATACATTTACGATTAAACTAATATCCAGTTGAATTGGTCTTTCCTCATTCATATTTTTAGGTGCCATAACTTCTAAAGTGAAGTCTAAAAATTGTGCTGCTGCCTGTCAAAGTGGGTCAATGAATATCGGCATGGTGCGGATGACTTCTTCCTGCTGTGGCACAGACCAGTGTAACGCTCAAGATGCTCCAGGTATCGTACTTCAACGATCATACAAATATATGTTCTTTAAAGTCGACATTCAATTTACTTCCATATGAGATTCAATCAGAAAATAAAATTGATTGAATGATTGAATGGAGCTGCAAAAAGAGTGTTGTTTCAGTAGATATTTTGTACAGAAAAATAAAATGAAAAGGATACTTGTTTTCCTCCTGTAGATTCCTCTAACATCCCCAATGGAAAGCAATGTTTCTCTTGTGATGGAAAGAGCTGCTCAAACACAGTGAGCTGTTCAGGGACTGAAGATCGCTGCATTAAAGCAACAGGTGAGAATCTGGAAACGGAAGAAGACTAAAATAATTATCTTTTAAACTGTCTTGGGTTTAAACATTTGACAAAGATCACATATATCAATGTCCAGCTTAGACTGAATCAACCTTTGTTTTCTTTCGTTTTATCAGGGACTTTTGGAGACCAGTCAGTGGTTGTAAAAGGCTGTGTATCTAAATCCATTTGTGATGCCACATCCGTTAGTAATGTTCAGGGCATCACATGTTGTGAGGGGAACCTGTGTAACGGGTCTCAGAGTGTCACCCAGAGCTTGCTGTTTCTCTGCGGTTCTCTGCTCTCCTACTTCCTGATGCACTGAATACAGCAGATCTTCACATTCTACAATCAGACATGCTTTACTGAATATACAACTTGGATTTCTTTGTACTATACCATTGACGTTCTGATTGTTATTATTTGTTTTGCTGTATAAATCTGATGTGACATTTTATGAAATAAAATACTACATCACCTTTTTTCTGCAGTCATATTTAATAAAGCATGTCGTGCTGTAAATAATTCTGATAAAACCGCAATAAAAATATCTCATTTCTTAAAGGGGTAGGTAGTTCATAACATGAACATCATTTACTCACCCTGGTGTTGTTCTAATGAAGTCTGAACACTGTTCACAGCATTAGTTGAGATTTTTTTTCCTTTAGAATAATTGACATATAGCTAATGTTACCTGAAATATTTCCAAATGAATCAAAATCGAAGCAATGTGAATGGAGATCGGAAGTGAATCAAAACAAGACCTTGTGAATCTGAATTGAATTGCGAAATCTGGATCAAAAGCTAGACCTTCATCGCATGACGTGTTACGCTTTTACCTCTGCTTGCTAGTTACTCACTTAAAACAAAAAGTAGACCATTTCACAAGATGTAAACAACACTGGTCCAGAAGCACTTCCTGTTTCAGTTTTTTAACACTACATAAAAGCTGGGATAAAATACAACCAACAGAACATTTAAAACTGAATAAAAAAGTTAAACAAACATCGTTAAGATGTTTTCTTTACATGTGAAATAAAGAAAACAATTACAAACTGAAACAGGAAGTGCTTCTGGACCAGTGTTTTTTACATCTTGTGAAATGGTCTATTGAGCAAAAGTAGGCCTATTCAGCATTTTATTTTTTATTTTTTGCATTTAGTGGAAATTTTAAACCAAAACATAACTGTTGAAAATGTTCCTTTTTGAATAATTTAATAATATATATATATATATATATATATATATTCTGGACTTTCTACATCATGAAGAATTAAAAATGAACCGAAATACTGTATATATAATAATAAGTGCGCATTTGGTGTTTTGGTGTAAAACAGCTGTGCCCCGTCATATGACTATTTAGCTTATACATATTTTGACCAGTAATTTTTTTATAGCTTTATCAACTAAATGCTAAAAAATATAAAGTTTGTCACGTCACGTAAAAGAATACGAAGCCCACAGCGCATTACACTGTTCGTGTTCTCCGCGTGGGCGTGTCCTACATCCAGCTCCAACTCCCTCGCTGTTGACGGGCTAGAAGTCTGACCTCTCGCGCACAGGTGACAGAATACATCAACACTCAACAGGTACGTTCGCTGTGTTCAATAGATGACGTAGCCTACTGTTATTAATGTTATGTAGCCTCAGTCATTTAGCTATTGAACTGTCGATTCATTTCACAGTTTCCGTAATAGCCTACTGAATTGGTCTGATAAAGATAACGTTATATATCCTACTCTTTCTTTTCAGAACTTCACATATTGTACTTCCTGTACCTGCACAAATGGTAAGTGATGAGTTGCATATGTATTAACATTAACATTTTAAATGGTCTAGATAGCCTACGTGAAATATCAGGCTCTTTTTAGGACTTGGTCTTGTGTTGTTTTGCGTGTTTAACTCCGGTCTAATATGTTTGTTATAGTTTTTATCGTTTGAACATTACAAAAAACAAGTAGTATAATGACTGTGATAATCATTAGTGTCATCAAAATATAGAAAAAAAGGTGAAATGTGATTGTTTTTCACGTAAATGAATCCCCAAATAAGAATGTATGAGTTGGTGATGGATGATTGGATTACAGATACCTGTATGAGGAAATCCACTGAATAGGTCACTGTGGCTTTATCATTCCACTCCTGCCAGAACCAAGTAAACCCCTATACTGTAGCACATAGATTAGTAATGCTTGGGCTGGCATGTTGATATCGTGTGTTGTTTCTTAAAACTTTAATGCTGTGACACAGGCAGTTTTACAAGATGAAATTATTCCAAGACATAGGCTAGTTCTACATGTGCTTTCTTAGCAATTCATTATAGAAACCATGGGATTAAAGCTACTGGTTTTGGTATCGAATTGGACTGAAGGTCTCAGGGTTAACTGATCCCCAACCTTCCACCTGAACTTGAACCCCAAACCCTATACCTTATCTCATCCTTCACCACAGCACTATCATTAACCTGAGCCATAGTCCTGCTCTATCTTTAATCAGTTGTGTGTGGATTACAGACACTCTGTATGTGTGTGTATATGTTGTTTACAGAACTTTTAAGTGGCTACCAGAAAGATTACAATCACATTTCTAACAAGAACTTGGGAACTGTGGATTTGTTTGCTTCCAGCCTTTGAAAGGTCATCTATAGACTGAGAGCACATTTATTTTATACAGTTTACAGAATTATTGGTTCATATGAGCAGTTGTCTGCTATTTGGTTAGTAATATTTAGTAATTCCGATATTTAGTAATTCCGTAGGATAATAATGAACGGCATGAGACATTGCATGCAGGTTTAATAATGAGGTTGATGTTTCTCATATTCTCAAACATCTGTGCTCTCTAATTCATTCAGAACTCACTCACTACAGATGCCATCAGATGTTTTTTATTGTCTTGAATTATATTGCTGAATTATTTTTGTTTGACATTTTCCTATTTAGCCACAGTAATAATAACAAAAACCTTGCAAAGTCAAACCTGACGTTCTACTTTTCTTTCAATATAAAAAATATTTTGCTCTGCAAACTTTAAAAACTTGCCATCTTTTTTAATGTGAGTTCATATTTGACAAATAATTCATGATACTCAGAATATTGTTGAATATTCAAATTATATTTGTAGTTACCCTGACACATTATGCAGTTTAGTTGTGAAGAACAGAATATTATATACTGGTATTACAATGATAATTCTTTTGGAATACATTCAATTTCATTTTGGTTTTGTATTTTCTGCAGGCAACCCGAGGCAGTGTGAAACCCTTTGTGAACTTCAATGCAAAGCATGATGCAGACGTTTTGCGCAAGGCCATGAAAGGAATTGGTGAGTTAAACAAATCAGACCTTTAACACACTAGAGAGTTCACCATTTGTTTGATCTAGGTGTTTTTTGCTGCTGATTTTGAATGGTCGGTGGATAGAAGTAAACCATCTTAAGCTCACACCTACACACTATCTCACTCTTGCCCTCTTGTCTAAGCTGGTGTGGATGCTTTGTTTTCAGGCACTGATGAAGATGCCATCCTCATGTTACTGGCAGCTCGCAGTAATGCCCAGCGACAGGAAATAAAAGCAGCCTATAAGAAAGCTCATGGCAAGGTGAGTGAGTGTATTACAGTGTATTATCTTGTGCCAGACCAGAAATAATATATTTTTTTTAATCTAATTTTGTGTCTTTTAACTCTATACATTCTTATACATAAAGTATAGATATGTAAAGTAGGTTTAAAATGAAAACACAGTAGAAATGCTGTTCAAATGAAGACAAAATCTATTCAAACATGATTGTTGTTCCATTCAATTGCTTAGGAACATTGCTGTGAATCAATAGCAGTACATCTAGATTACTTTTTTCTTTTTGTCCGTCGTTTTGCACACAACCATTTATTGATGTTGATATAAATCAGTGCTGACATGATCTAAAGTGATGTTAAAATGCTAATGAGCTTTGCATCATCAGTTTGATGGCCATTATACTGTATATTCTTTATGTTCTCTCTTTATTTCTCTCATGTTGTCCCTTTCTACAGGATCTAGTGAAAGACTTACGATCTGAGCTTGGAGGGAAGCTAGAGGATCTCATTGTGGCCCTCATGGCTCCACCCGCAATATATGATGCAAATGAACTCCATAAGGCCATCAAGGTAACGTCACCATTTTCATCATCTATGGGATATAATTAAAATTAGAAAAAAAGGAAAAAAATGAAAGAAAAACATTTCCCATTATGATACACTTGAGCTGATTGGTTAACTTTATTTTTTTTTATTTTTATTTTTTTTTAACTTATAGGGAGTAGGTACTGAGGACCAAGTTTTAATTGAGATTCTTGCATCCAGGACATGTGATGAGATGAAAGATATCTGCAAAGCTTACAAGAAAGGTAATATTCATTGTGCAGGCACAGGTTTAGACTGAATTGAATTTTTTTAACACTTTACTTGTATACTTGCATAAGACTGACATGATACCTTCATAGCCAGGACATGACATGTCTTGAATATGAAGTAGGGTTTATGCATGTTTATGACAACTGTGACAAATTAAGTGACTTTTGCTCAATAATGACATTTTGAATGCAAATATGACATTGTTTAAGATGTCTTGACATAAATTTAAGTTAAACTGTCATGTGTTTGGCTTTGACATTTGCTGTCATGAGGCCATTATAACTGTGTCATGAATATTTTTCTTGACCTCAACTACAGTGGTACCAATTGAATTTGTCATTAAAAACATCTCAAACAATGTCATATTTGCATTAAAAATGTCATAACTGAGTGAATGACACTTAATGACAGTTGTCACAAACATGCATAAAACATATGTCATGTCATGATTATGAAGGTGTCATGTCAGTCTTATGCACACCCCTTCAGGTAAAGTGTTTCCGATCATAATTAATGCAGGGCATCACTGTTACAACTGATCACTTCCAATTAGACTCAGTTGTAACCAATAAGCAGCAATTGTCGAGATAAGTGTGAACTGTCAATAGACCCTGTCTCATGTGTCTTGACCTAGAACATGGAGGAAAACTGGAAAAAGACATAATCGGTGATACGTCAGGACATTACCAGAGGTTGCTGGTGATCCTTATACAGGTAAAAAAAAAACCCAGTGGGTTCTCAGTTTAAAAGGAAATCAAATAGAGAGGCTAATTAAGTTAAGTGTTAAGCAGTAGGATGGTACATTCTCTAAACAGAGTATAAAGAATAATTTCCATTATTTCCAATCAATATATCATTATCAAGAGCCTATATAAAGTGACTTATACTGTGATATATGAGTTTGGTCATCGTCTTGAATAGGATCAGAGATAAGGGAAAGATACTAAAAAAGGTAAAGAAACGAAACCGAGCAGCTTCCTCTTGGAATGATAACATGAGCACCCGTGAAGTCATCCTCAAGTAATTAAAACAGCTCTTGAGTTAATCTTGTGGAGAAGATTAAATGGTTCTCAGGGGTAAAGTGTAGGTAATTCAATATCAGACTTTAACAGGTTAGGAGAAATTCCACACCCGGTCCCAGCATAAGTGGTTGGTGGAGGAGGGCTGAAGTTTCTCTGATGTTCTCTCACCTTGGTTATGTTTCTTTTCCTATAACAGGCAAACAGGGATGAGGGAGTGGATGAGAGCAGAGTGGAAAAAGATGCCAAGGTAAAGTTCAAAACAGTCACAAAAATGACAATTCTGTATTTTACAATACCTCATTCCAAATCTGTATGACAAAGTAAAGAAAATACAATTTTGTGATTTACTCACTCTCATAGGCAGAATATCCAAGCTTCTGTTTCCTTTCAAAGTGGATGGTGATTTATACAGTCAAGCTAAAACAAAAAGACAAAGAAGCACCATAAAACTAGCCCTTATAAATTATTCACTATATTTCAAGTCTTCTGAAACCATACAATAGCTTTGTCTGAGCTTGTATGGTGCTTTTGCATCGCTTTTATTATACTGAACACATGCTTGGACTTTGTGTTTTGATTCTATTGTTATAAATTTTGCCCGATGGTATTTGATGAATCATTAGAGTCGCGTATGTACGTTGATGTAAAAAAGACGTAACCAGATCCTCGGGTTTAAGTTGCAAACATTAGAAGTGTTTGTTTGTTGATTGTATTTCAGGAGCTGTTTGCTGCCGGAGAGGAGAAATTCGGCACGGACGAGGACAAGTTCATCAATATACTTGGCAACAGGAGTGCAGAACACCTGAGAAAAGGTACACGCTTGTATATGTGTGTTCAAAGCCTTTTGATGCATTCAGAATGGACTTGAAGGGCCAACCTAATGGCTTTGGTGTTCTTGTTTCAGTGTTTGATGCCTACAAAAAGATTGCCGGCTGTGATATTGAAGAGAGCTTAAAAGATGAGTGCACTGGGAACCTGGAAGCACTGTTGCTGGCTGTGGGTATGAAAATTCCTGCAGTATGGCTATACGTACAGGATTAAAGGGATAGTTCGCCCAAAAATTATGTCAGTATTTACTCACCCTCATGTTGTTCCAACCCCGTAAGACCTTCATTCATTTTCGGAGCACGAATTAAGATATTTTTGATGAAATCTGAGAGCTGGATCACTTCTCCATACTAATCCATAGGCTTCTTGAGGGATTGAAACTTGCCGCCTCGAAAAGTTATTAAAGACATCGTTAAAATAATCCAAGTGACTGCAGTGGCTCAATCGTTATCTTTAGCAAGCAATGACGAGAACACGTTTTGTGCGCAAAAACAAACAAAAATAACGACTTTATTTCAACTATTAATTTCCTTCTCTTTGGGCCTCTAGTCAATTGAACGTCACACGTAGGCTCACTATTGGCCGACTGGTCATGTGTGTGACGTACAACAAAAGATCGTCCAGAGAGAAGGAAATGAATAGTTGAAATAAAGTTTTTTTATTATTATTTTTTTTTTTAATGCACAAAAAGTCTTCTCGTCGTTTGATAAACTTAAGATTCAAGCCACTGTAGTCACTTTTTGCTACTTGCTATTTTGCTATTTGGATGGACTGAACAAAACTCAACTTTTAATGAAAACTAAAAGAAGAGTTCACATTTAATTTTAAGAATAAAAAGGCAAACTATGATGATCAAAAGATCCAAGAAAATGCAAATTAAAGTATTTTGTAAGTAAGTTGTCTTTTTTTTAATGACTGATAAGGGATTCATTTGGAGACAGGCTAAAGGTGCTTTTATGGTCACTATTAACTATAGTTGCATGACAAGAGCTGTATAACTAAAAACATAGAGGTGAAGAACAATATGTGGGTGAGTAAAACCCTTTTAACTGAAATATAAAACTGATTTTTCCTCTCTCTCTCTCTCCACTCAGTTAAGTGTGCAAAAAGCGTGCCTGCTTATTTTGCTGAAACCCTCCGAGAGTCAATGCGGGTATGATGAAGGCTTATTTCCATGAGATTCTCATCAATTTCCCCCCTCTGACAATCATGAATTGGATCATTTGGTGCTCATTTAAGATTATTAAACGCTGACACTTCAGGTGGAAAAATAAAAACAACTTGTGGCCTGCTTAGTAAATGAATGTGTTGACGTGAATGATAATTGAACAGCAGATTTCACACATTATTGGTTTGTTTATTTACAGCGTGCCGGCACTGATGATGAGACTCTCATAAGAATCATGGTGTCAAGGAGTGAGCGAGATATGCTGGACATCAGAGCGATATACAAGAAGAAGTATGGAGAATCACTCTACAGCACCATACAGGCAAGTTATGCGTGCACACACACACACACGCACACATATTCTCTCTCTCAGACAGAAATCTTAGCATGGCTTTTGTACATATTTTTAGGAAGACACTGACGGAGATTATCAGAAGGCCCTGCTATACCTGTGTGGTGGTAATGATTAGAAATAGTTCATATTTTGTGCTTATTCATGTTAGTTTAAAAGCCCTTGCACACTGAGCTCGAAATTTTCGTATGTGTTTTTTTTTGTATTCGTGATTCGGTGGCTCCTAATTGTCAAAACACCATTCAAACCCCATTCAAACTGCTTGCTATGGATGCAAAAAACGCAGAACGCTTTTTTTTATGATGGACTGAAGTTTCGGAGGCGGTGTGCAAGCTTGATTGACATAACATGAGGTCGTATTTATTTTTTAACGTGTGAAAATAAGTCTTTATCTGATCTTCAGCTTTCTCATGTATATTTTCTCATTTGTGTTTACCTTTACATATTTATGTTTTATGGTTTGAGAATAAGTTGTCATTATTGGAGAATAGGAGGTTATTTGATGGGTTTGATGTGATGTTTGATGTATTGATTCTTTAACAGAATTTGGTTGTTTAGCTTGAATCATTGTTTAAAAATAGAGACTATGAAAATAAAATGTAATGGACTATATCAATGTTTTTTTTTTAATTCTTATGTAGTTCTTCCCTTGCTCAAAATAATACTTTTTTAATCAAATTATTGTCAGTAGATGGCAGTATTGTTTTACAAATTCTTTCAGGTTTACTCAGCCTATTTTGACCTATCAAGCATGTTTTTTTCTGCTTAATTAAAGTGCTTGAGATTATTTCCTCGTACATACATGTTAACATTCGAAAGTAATTTATACTCAGGCTTAAATGCATTTACAGTACTTGATTAAATATTTCAAACAAATGCTGTTCTTGGGAATTTTCTATTAATCAATGAATCCTGAAAAAAGTTATTGCGGTTTCCACAAAAAAAAAAAAAATTAAGCAGCAAAACTGTTTAAAATTATAATTTTTCTTGAGCTCCAAATCAACTATAATGATTTCTGAAGTATCATGTGACTCTGAGGACCGGAGTGATGATGTTGAAAATTCAGCTTGGACATAACAGAAATAAACTACATTTTAAAATCATACAAAAAAAAAAGTTATTTTAAATCGAAATAATATTTCACAGTATGACTGTATTTTATTTTTGACCAAATATTTTGATCAAAATTTTTTATCTATTTTGATCAAAAACAAAACTTTTGAACAGTATAGTGTAAATGACAGAGAACTTACACAGTTCCCTCAAAACTTTATACTGTAACTTATAGAATGTAAAATTGATATCTCCCCATGCTGTATATATTAAACGTGGGTGAATTATATGGTAGTGAACACTTTTGTTTCATACTGTTATCTCAACACAAAGTATGGTAGATTTGACTGTTTTTAATTTAAAAAATAAAATAATTTATCATCTTATTTTTTAAATAAAGATAAAGAACTGGTAATATTATTAAATAAATCTAATAAATGTACTCATCCAAGTCCAGTGTGTTGTATTTGTGTTTTCTAGATGTAATAAATAGCCTACATACTCAGCCGGCAGGTCAGGTGCACAATGCAATGTGTCTTGTGTGACTTATGTAAAACTCTATTTATAATAGTGTAAAAAGACAGGAATTTTGACCACGTAATCATTCGGTCGATTGTGGAGCGCACCTATAATGAAATGTGACAGTACCCAGCAGGCTGTAGACGGCAGTTTTCTTATTCCCAGCGAAATAACAATACAACCTGTCATTAAGAACATTTTGTTCGACTGGGATACAACAACTCTCCTGACCTCCCTCTCCTTCGTTTCATGGCCTTTCTGGTACCTTGATTTATATTTTCTTTTCCCCATCAGTTAGTCTCCTGCTCTTCCACCAAGTTCATTGTTAACTTCAGACATGCCGCCTCCACTTTGATTGCTTCTGTTCACGAGCTGGGGTGGGACTTACCATTTTATTGTGTTAGATCGGACTAAAACATTTTTATGGAGGGAAGAGAAGAAAATATTTGGAAAAATGCATGTTTTTGTGGTTTTCATTTAAATCTCAGGCACACGACTAATATAAATATTAAAATAATTCATACAACAGGGGCCTATGTAGTAAAACTGCTGGATTTTGTTGCCCCCACACCCCACCCCAATCTGTATAATGTCCAATTATAGGCCCCCTGACCTTTGATTATCACCACCTTTCACCCCACTGCGACTGCCTTGACTGCAGTATGAGCTACAAAGATGTTGAGACTCTTATAAGATCACATTGTTTTACTATGCGTGGTATGTGGATTGTTTGTGTGTGTGTGTGTGTGTGTGTGTGTGTGTGTGTGTGTGTGTGTGTGTGTGTGCAGATAACAAGCTCTAAATCGCTTTACTAAATCCCAACACTGGCACTCTCAACACAAAGCCCTTAATTTCTCGGGAGGACTCCACTATTTCCAAGATGGAATTTATTAAGGTCATCATTTCAGCCAATCAGAGTTCAGAATGTCAGGGTGTGAGATCAGGCCACCTCAGTCCACATGGAAACCATTCATGAAGCCCCACCCACCCCACAGGAGCCACCAGGATGTAAAGGATCCCCTTGAGAGGTTACACGAGAGGAGGGATTGAATTAATCACATGTGGGAGATGAAAGCATCAAGAATATTAAGTGACAATTTGGCATCACACACACAAGAAAACACCACACCTTCATTAATCTATGAAAAGATCAATATTTCATATAGTTGGTTCTATCGAAACATGTTATTGTTTCAAAGAGCTGAAATCTAAACAATGGTCCTTCTTTTATTCCAAAATGTCACGCAACACAGTATTTATGGGAACCGTATGAGCAAATTGATTCTTCATGTGAATACCTGATGAAAGCGTATCCTTGGGCAAAATAATGCGGTTTTGGGCGCAGTCATAATTCCGCTAGATTTTCCTGTTGCTGTTTTCAGTTTGGTAATCACGTTTCAATGAATGTTCCTCATTGGTGCTTTCTTTAAATTACATAATGAAAAAGTCAGCAAACAGCGATGTTGTTTTTGGAAAAGAGAGGCCACAACATATGTGAGCGTGTTTAATGTCATAACCATAGGCTCTTATGGTTACCAGAAACCCACAAGATGCTAAAATCAGTTTTGTGTGCTTGAGCGTTTTGGTTCATGACTAACCAACGTATTATAGAAAGAGCCGCATCCTAGAATATGTTTATATTTGAAGCTTCAAAACAGTAATTTAATGCTTTCATAGAACATATTCATACTCTTCATACTCTTCATGATTCAGAGAATTTTTGTAATTAGTAAGAAACAGTAAAACTGTAAAAGCATATTGTAATACATCAAAATTAAAGATTTCCAATTGCAATGAGGGTATTCCAAAAAGGGGTGGATAAAAAAAATAAAAAAATAAAATCAGAGATTGAGTTTGTTTTTATTGATCAAGTTATATTGACATTTGTCCAGGTCTAAACATGGAGTTAACATGCATGGCTCTTTTCTGGAATTATATTGGTGTATTCTGACCTCAAAATTTTATTACACATCATAACTTGAGGAATAATTTCTAAGACTTCATGGTATAACTAGTATGAAAGAACATGGCTTTATGGAATGTAAGGATCACTTTTGGAGTAATTAATCTGGGTTTTAAACAGGAGATCTAAAATTATTCAATGGTTCTATTTGTGAGGAAGAAACAGCCACTCTTCATCTGAGCTAAAGCTACAACTGAAACAACAGGAAAAGGATCTTTCTAGGTCAAAGTAATAAGAGCAAAGTAATTAGTTCCACACTTGCCAGTCTCCATGCAAGACCCAAAACCTTTCCAAACTGTAATGAACATTCTTTTGAGGATACGATTACAGTAAACTGAAAATTAAGGCATTTTGTTCCAGTGACCACTCAAGCAAACACACATTAAGTATGAATTCTGCCTCTATTACACAGGTTTTTCCTATAATGGCAAGGACTATTGAAATCTAATGTTTCTAAATGTTGTAGGTATAGCCTACATAATTAGCATCCATATTTGTTTTCTTCTTGTGGAACTATGATCCATTTGAATGGTGTAGCTTTTGGATTAATGTGTTTTGGATGAAAGCCATATAGTTTAGCCTAGATTATGGAATTAATTGAACCCTACAAGCCAAGGACCTTATGAGTGCAGAAATGACACAACAAGAAAAATACAAGGGTAACGAAAAATCAGAAAATGTCATATTTTTATTCCCAATAGTAAGAGAAAACATTTTATAGAAGAACTGATTTCACAAAAATTAATCTATAGGCTATATCTTTTGGAATATAAAATAGTTTTGTCAAAGTCAGTCATGAACATTCATCATTCTCAAGCATCAAGAAGAGAAATGTACACAGTGAAGACCAGGAGCTACTGCAGTATTCCTCGGCCACTTTCAGTCTCTCGATCCGGTCAGGGCAGTGATTGTTCCCCTCGGGCGACGGTAATGGGACTCTGGAAGAGGGACGCCTGTCCTTCAGTCTGAAGTGCGCATCCGCGGGCGCTCTCCTGCACATACCGGCTTTAACCATCGCCGTAGAGTCGCGACACAATCTCTTCTGCTTTTTCAGTGAGCGTGCGATCTGTTTCCAGTAGGCTATGGCATTGGATGCGTATTGCTGACATGCGGTGGGCTCTGCTTCATATTCGCAGCCGAAACTCTTTGCCCCCTTTTTGCAGGTGACTCCCAATACAAACGCATCACGCTCGCGCGCAGCGAGCCACGAGCACCGCGCTCCATCCTTCAGTGAGAATCTCCCTTTTAGACCATTTTCATTTCGTTGACCTCTTCCCCTCCCCTTCCCATCGGTCTGTGCTCTCCTCCCTCTATCTCTCAGGCTGTTCACCTGAACGAATTGTTGCAAAATACAGGAGAAACTCAGAACGAGAGCAATGTTTGTCACACGCATCATGTCCTTTATAAAAATAAATAAATAAATAAAAAAACTTAAACGAAAACCGTTCGTGGCATTTGTGGTCACAGATGATTTAATAGAAAATAGATAAACTCATATGGTAGTATAATGCACGAGAGCAGCGAAATGTTTGGTTTTGCACCTGCTGTTTCTTTGTGTGACATTTATAGAGCATCTCGCACACGCACCTCCCTCTTCACTCTATCACGACAAGACGTGAAATAATCACGTTGGTCCACTTTGGAAAACGTGTCTGTCACGGTTGAACCATGGGTTTAAACTTACACGTTTGCGTTAACACGTTCCAGTGGACAGATACCCGGATGTTGACCTATTCTACACGCAATCGCCTCTGACCTATTGGTTTTCATTAAACCGAGAAAAATTGAATTATTGACGATCACTGAGAAATGTTCTATTATTTAAAATGCAAAAAAACAAACAAAAACATTTATTATTTTCAAGCAGGCCCGGATTGACCATCTGGAAATTCTGGCACATGCCAGAAGGGCCGGTGTGATTTTCTATTGTTTTGGGCCGATACACAGATAGTTGCGTGTTCTGAGTCAGTTAACACAGTCAGAGCGTAAAAATACGGGATATTTTTAGGGATGGCTGACGCGAAACAGACGTTTCGAAGCTTTGCGAGATCCCGAAGCGCAGATGATTTGAAACATTAGGCTTGTTTGAGATGAGCAAAATTTGCGCAGAATCGATCACCGGTGATCAATCGATGATCCGGTGACCGCAAGATGCATGCCGGTTAGAAATGTGTCCGAGAGCGGGCTCTGATATGTCGACGTATGTCAAAAAACTCTCGCGAGCGCAAGGCGCAACTGCAGTCGCGCGCAGTTGCTCTCCACCGACTGCGCTGATCAAAAGCACGATGGGAAATGACTTGCTGACCACACAGCTTTGCTCATTGGTTTAAACAACCGGGATGTATCGTTCTCTTTTAAAATGTTTGATTTTAAACCTGATATCATGTTTTATGTGTATACATAGGCTATGGGTGAATAAACTCTCTGACAGTGTGATATGGGTTATAATGTGATGCCATTTTTATTAAAACAAAAACACGTCTGTATTAAAGAAAAGATGATTGATAAACACATACTTTGTTGATAAACACAACAAGTACTTTGGGTGTCTTGTTTTCATTAGCCTATTTTTTTTTCATATAAAAGCAACAGAACTTAAATCACATCCAGTTTATTAGCAACACGCGCACGAGCGTGAATCCCGTTAATCCCGCGATATTAGACTTATCATCTCACAGGTGTCTGATCCTATACTGTCTATAGTCTGATCCACAGCGAGAACCGAGATTTGTTTGGCCTGCCTGCGCTTTTTTCACTCCTCCGCTTGCTGCAGCCGCCTACTCTCGACTACATTTCAGGCGAGGTAAGGCGCATCTCAAACAAGCCTACTGATCCGAAGCGTGATTCAAAACACCTACGTCACGTGATCACGGCTAAACGAAGCTTCTAAGTGTTTCATCAGGTGTGGAGTGCTCCGCAATCAGTAGAATCAGAAACCCGATGGTGGGCCAAAGACGCTGCGCTTACAAAAGTGTTTGGGAAGTTTGGGGATCCAGAAGGATGTCTTTACATTGATCTTGTTGTTACACTCGAGGCCCTGAGCGAGAAAGACAATATGAAGCCGACTGTGCGTGCGAAGGCCGACGGTTATCTGCTGAAATACCAAACCATCCTCACTGCCCAGACGTTTTTACGCATCTTCCAACAAACAACTCCACTTTCCAAGTAATTGCAAAAATGGATTTGCTCACGGCCCATCGCTTTGTCACAAACACACAAGACAATCTGAAAAAATATGCAAGGGATTTTAAGAGGGTAAAGACAGCAACAGACGCATTTGTGCAATGGGCCAATGGAGAATCAAATGTGTGTGTGAGACAGACGCAGAGGTGGAACATGCGCTGCCAAACCGGAGACCAAAGAAGACAAAAAAGATGC
This sequence comes from Pimephales promelas, assembly GCF_988280905.1. Lineage (NCBI taxonomy): Eukaryota > Metazoa > Chordata > Actinopteri > Cypriniformes > Leuciscidae > Pimephales > Pimephales promelas. Next base: position 29,945,816 of record NC_142777.1, read on the forward strand.
CAGGCGCGTTATGTGATGACACAACCATATCAGATGCTGACAGCAAGTATGAGGTACAAGTGCACAATGTCATTCTGGATACCATCATTGAAAGTATTTTCTGACGTTTTGCTAAAAGCAGAGAACTATACACAGATTTCGCCCTGCTTGATCCCCAGAATTTCAATGACTTGAAATGTAACGGTGTACCTGCAGGCGCAATCAATGCGCTGAGCGCCAAACTGATCTAACTGAACTACTTAGCCTGGCTACCCACTGGGACAAGCTGAAGGTGTCTGTGCGCGAAGAGTATCTGACCTAGATGAGTAATGAGGATGGAGATGATGAGCAGAGTCTAGATGAAGAATGGGATGTTGTGAACAAAACCTGCCAATCTTGCAGAAAATGTCCCATCTGTTGTTATTAGGCCTATGTCCTACCTGCTCACTGACTTCTACCATCTAATCGGACTTAGATACAAGTTTCTGTTAACTCTGTCTGTGACACAAGTTGCTTGTGAGCGAAGCTTTTCCACGCTAAAATTCATCAACAATCGATTAAGGAGCACAGCGGAGGAGCATCTTGTAGACTTTATGTTGATGGCAATCAAAAAAGAGACTCTGGTTTCTTTGGACACGGATTGCATCATTGAAAGGGTAGCAGAGAAGAGCGCGCTGATGCAACGGCTGCTGATTTAATAAGGTAGGTCATGCTTCTTTTTTATCATACTCGTATTTTCCGCACTATAAGGCGAACAATGTTCTAAAATAGGCCATTCGTTGAAGGTGCACCTTATAATCCGGTGCGGATTATATTTTCATATATAGGGCGCAGCGGATTATAAGGCGCATAAGATACTGCAGTCATACGTTATGTATCCACTAGATGGGCATGTGCTGAGGTGAGGCGTTTATTTGGAATGGGGCGGAGTGGAGCGAAGTCTGGTGGCCTAATAGTTAATTTACTTTTTAATTGAACACGTTGATGTAGGCCTATATCCATTTTTTTATTTTTTATAATTAGGCCCATTGATTCGTTTAATTTTACAGGACTTTTTGTGTATGCTACATTGTTCTTACATAGCCTAGGCTAGTCCTAATTTGTATTAGTGCTAGTCCTGTTTGGAAAATGTTGTTGTTGGTCTTTAGTTCTTTGTAAGGTAAGGACAAAACCAAAAAGTGAAATACAAATAATGCATTCATAATTATAATACAAAATAATAATAATACAAATAATTTCGATTTTTGGAGCAAGCGGGGGCGATTTGAGTGGAGCGCGAAGCAAACTGCGTTGAGTGCTGAACGGGGAGCGCTTTGTGAACATTCTGTGACGCGAGCAGCGCCGGGGACAGTGATTTGTACCAGGTTGAACTGGCCGTGTGACAGAGCGGGCATAGGATGGACAAGAGCGCGAGTTCGTGGGTGAATTTAATAACGCGGAGGGGAGCGTTATTAACCAATTGATCCATATATAAGGCTTTCCGGATTATAAGGCGCACTGTCATTTTTTGAGAAAATTAAAGGCTTTTAAGTGCGCCTTATACTGCGGAAAATACGGTATTCTATTGTGGTTTGGTCATGGTCCTTTTTCTTTATTAAGCAGTGTTGTGTGCATAGGGCCGCTGTGCCATGCTCGTGTGCGTGTGTTTTTGGCCGCTGTGCCATGCTCCTATGCATGTGTTTTTGGCCGCTGTGCCATGCTCGTGTGCGTGTGTTTTTGGCCGCTGTGCCATGCTCGTGTGCGTGTGTTTTTGGCCGCTGTGCCATGCTCGTGTGCGTGTGTTTTTGGCCGCTGTGCCATGCTCCTATGCATGTGTTTTTGGCCGCTGTGCCATGCTCGTGTGCGTGTGTTTTTGGCCGCTGTGCCATGCTCGTGTGCGTGTGTTTTTGGCCGCTGTGCCATGCTCGTGTGCGTGAGTTTTTGGCCGCTGTGCCATGCTCGTGTTCATGTGTTTTTGGCCGCTGTGCCATGCTCGTGTGTGCTGTGAGGGTCCGAAATAATTTTTTTGGCTCACCTGCCATGGGGACTGGTAACATTAGATGAAAAAATCCACCAGCCAAGCATATTTTTTACCGGCCAAAATAATAAAAAGCCTTTTTGTGTCGCATATTAATTTATATATAGGCTATATTTAAAATTTTTTGTCATTATATTTCTGGTCTATTATTTTCCATTCTTACTTTTATATACACATCATATTACACAATTTACACACATTAAAATAATATTTTTGTTGTGGCGCCTAAATTGTTCTGTACAAATTAAATGTATTAATTGTAAATGTAAATTAAATGTATTAAAACATTTTGAATGGGAAATAAATCCCAGCCCTGTGTAGCCTATTTGAAAGATCTTTCTCAGGTATGAAATATTTCAAACACAAAAGCGCCATCTTCTGCCACGCTCATGTAAAAAAAAAAAAAAAAACTGCCACACAAAAAGCTAAGGTAAAGAGCCCAAATTTAATCAGAACATACACAAAACATACAGCCTATAAACTTGTATATTACAAAAACATATATAGCCTGAGTACCTCACTATTAAAATGCAGTAAACAGAGACATGTTCATTGTGAGTTTTCATATTGATATATTACAGTCTGAAGTGACCTGTGGTTCCAACTTTCAGAAATACTGACCCATAATTGGTCAGCAGTCAGCTACATAACATAGCAAGGATTAATACACATGTAGTATTCTGTACACATGATAAGATGAAGTTCCTCATCATATAGTTTATGGATTGGAAAACAACAACAGTATAACAACAGTTGGCAGCATTATGCTCAACACCCAAATTCATTGCTAGTTTTGTAATCCTGACTATTCTGATACATTGTACATTAGAGTCTGAACATTTGCAAACATAAGAATATATTTTAGAGAATGGTGTCTCTGTCAGTCCGAAACCTTCACGTTAGACATTTTAGAGTCATCTTGAATGGGGTTTGTTATCTGCAGAAATGTGAGTGACTGCAGAGAGGACACACTTTTTTAAATACAGTTTTCAGATTTACACTTACTCATATTGTGTTTGGTAATTTAAAAAAAAAGAGTCCCACCTTGTCCTTAATTTCTGAACCACCCAATGACCCAGGAACACACACCATTAAAAGAGCGCCAGCAGTAATCCTGAGCAAGTTTCTTGGCCTCACTCATGGGTACCTGTGTAGTTGGTTGTGGCACAGTTGGTTTAGGTGTAATAACTTTCCTCTGAGTGTTGGATTTGGAAGCATTGGGCTCTCGTCGTCTTTGTTGAGGTCTCGTCTGCTCGGTTCTGACAGGGGCTGGTCTGTAGGGCCTGTCCTTTGGGTGGGTGTCTGCTGAGGATGCAGTTGTGAAGACCATCTGGGCCTCGTCGGATGCTCTCTTGCACATCTGAGGCTTTAATACACTTTGGCCCTGGCAAGCATTCGGCAGCTTGCGGAGGTTCCACATGATCTGCCTGAAGTAATGCTGTGGATTTTTGTTGTACGATCGGCAGACCTGAGGCTTGCCCTGGTACTCGCACCAGTATGAGTGCTCCAGGCCCTGGCAAGAGATGCGGAGCTTTGTCAGATCCCCATGTCCAGTCACGGTCAAGTAGCATTCATCTTTGGTGCCTTTGGTAAGAAACTTAATTGCATCCTCCCAAATGTTCCTCCTGCCTCTTGGTTCATCATCGTCGCGACCCTGTGTTTGAGCGAGAGCCGCCTGGAGGCAGCATGTCAGCAGGAGCGTGCTTGTGATTGTCCACATGTTGTGAGTCGCTGGCATTGGTGGAGAGACTTCTGACTCCACTATTTAAAGGCTTTGTTTGCCCCACATGTTGGCTTCTTGCCTGGGGTGTGTATTGTTGGCATGGCTATCTGGCGAATGTCAATGAAAAGCAGGCACACATATGTAACCAATTGAGAAAAATGCTCAATAAAGTAAGTGACAAAGAGAGCAGCCATTTACACACCCAATTCTGGAACTTTCTCCGCATTTGTTGCATAATTCTCAATACACCACAGCTATATTCGTTTAGTGATTGTGTTTTTGTTTATGATGTTGGGAAACAATCTGTCCATGCTCTCAATCAAGAAAACCTATTCTTGGGTTATGCAAGTACTTACAAAATAACCGTTTAGTGGACTTCATTGCAAGACCGTATGCCAGTCAAGTTGGTTTATGTGATAAAATGTGGTCTGCTTCGGTCACTAAACTATTGAAGCCTTTTCCACCTCAGTGTAAAAAAAAGGTAATTGCGTGAAAAAGTTAACAATAAAGGTCACATTGTGAGATATTAAGTCACAATTCTTGGCGTAAAGACAATTATTTCTTATTTTTTACTTTACAGGGCTTCCATGAAAAAAAAAATATAGTATTAACCTTAATGCTAAAAAAAAATATTTTGACAGTTCTGCATGAAGGATCACAATCATGTCAAGCACACGAATAGATCAACATATGAACATTTATATTATATGATGATTATATGATCCCTTATAGAGACGAAGCATGGAGAAAATGTTGAGAAAACACCTGAATTACAGCAAAACATTTAACTAATCGCATTTTTATTTTTCAAGCCATCAATCATATCTAGGAGAAAATGCGTGAAATTTATTAACCTAACAAATGGGGACAACCGACAGACACAGATGACATGTGTTATAATAATAAATAAAGAAAACGTCTTGGATAGAGCAAAATCAGGTGAGAGGTGGACTGTAACAAAGTACATTTACTTTTTTTTTCTTGAAACTTCTCTACATTTGAAAGACAAATATCATACTTTTTACTCCACTACAAATCTGTCATGGTCCTTTAGTAGAAAGTAGGAACGTCAGTCTGGGGATGATTTTGGATGGTTGCATTTTAGTTGTCAGAACGTCAACCTGACGTTGGGTTGAGTTTGGTCTTCTAAATGCAAATTTTGTCGTTGTTTTGGAGCACACTAGCTTGAGAACAGTAAGGCTAACATATTCATAGTAAAAGACAAAAAAAAACTTTGAATAGGGCAATATTTGAGGGTACAGCCAATTGTTGTCCGAAACCATTGTGGACATTATTGAGGCCCTGTTTACACAAGAACGCTCGCGGATGAAAACGTAAAAATATTTTATCTGATGCGCCTTTTGTTTACACGGTGACAGTGTTTTTGGGGCTTAAAACGCAAAAAAGTGAAACCACCCTCCAGAGTGGAAATCTTAAAAACGCTCCACTGTCGCGTTCCCGTATAAAGTGTAAAAACCAGGTAAAAACACAAAAGTCTGCTTGATAGTGAGGGTCGTACGCAGGCGCGCAGACTTGGTGTTGTTGTGTGGCAGTGCTCCATATTGCCACCTAGCCGCCTGGAGTGCATACTACATTGCATTTCACACAGTTGCGCGTCACCATATGCACGCGGATTTCCACAAAATGCTCGTCTAAACGCAGAATAAAAAGTGATAACGCAACGCCACTTTTGCATTTTCTCTTCAGAATCGTTTCCGTGTAAACATAGCCTCAGTCACACATTCTCACAGTCACACATTCAATCACACTACTGGAACTGTGTTCTAGAAATACATTTCATATAGGCGTTAGGTACTTTCATAGAGGCGTAAGGTACTAAGTAGGCTATTCCATACAGCATTGCCACAATAATAAAAAATAAAACAATTAATTTACATTTACTTTTGATACTTAAATACTTTTAAAAACATAGTACTTTTACCTAAGTAAAAATGGGTCTTTTACTTGACCAATTGTATCTGTATTTTCACTCAAGTGAGTGTACACTCTTTCACCAAAAGTAATAAAAAATGTCCCAGATATTTTAAATGTAAGGCAAGAAACATTTGTTACAGTTCACAATATTCCATTCTAGGCCTATAGTGTTGGTGTTAGGCACACTTTAAACACATTTTAATTAAGTGATGCAGTATTTGACAATTTTTCTTTTTATGTTATAGAAAACAAGTCCTTGTTAATAGTAAAAAGGCACCATGAAAACCAATTCCAGTGGGCACATATTGCCCCTTTAAAGTAAAGATCCAAACACTGTTTTTGTGTTTTTATAACATTCTAGTCTTTGTAAGTTAGAACTTCACCTCTTGAGAAACAGTCTGTTTACAAAAAGAAGTATTTCCCTTGTTTTCATTTTAAAACCTCTGACTTTATTTTGCCACCAATCTTATATTGTAACTCGATTTGAATGCTATGTACAGTGGTTGAATTCGGAATTTACAACACCAGAGAATGTTATTTTCATCTGAAATTTTATTCACAATATTTTACAGTTTTAGCCAGCCTAACCACAAGGACTTGAAAACCAACGGCACTGACAACCAGGCCCACCACAACTAACATCTTTGAGCAAGCTTGAACACCAAGTATGCGCATGCTACGAGTGGTATGGCAAAACAGTGAAACTGTGAGGTGAAGGGACCTTTCTGGGTATAAATCAAGTACAACATTTTACCTGAGGCCCTGATAACACTGTCATATACACAATGTGTGAAGGATCTGAGCAACAATATGTAGCACCTGACATGTCTCTAAGATTAAACAGCTGAAATATTTGGTGGAGTAATTGTCAATGACTATGACAGCGTTATAGGCTCTGTAAAAGTCGTCGTGAAGGGGCTCTGTTGTCTTCCCTTGCTCTCGTACCAGCAAATGTCTCTGAGGTACATTCACTCGCTTTAAAGCTGACTTGACAATAAGTTCACATAATCAGCATATGTCCACAAATATGGTTATATCAAGTAAACAAAAAGCCCTAAGACCTGAGACCTACAATGAAACAAGATTTGGTGTCAAAAAGCAATTTACAGTAATCCAACAATGTGTTGGAGAACAACTGTTAGTACAGTCAGCAAAATTAGCAACCGAAATATCATTAATAAGTACATAAAGCTACCAAGTTCTTTTTGTGATGTTACTAAATCCAAATGGATCATATCTTAAATTTCCAAGTACAAAAGAGAGCATAAACACATAAAGACATCTTAAACGGCTAACCAGAGATCAGAATCAAATGTGGGTTTGCGTTCTCAGTCTCAATAGTCTAGGTAAAACTAATCAAAGACCTTGCGACTTGTGGCATGGCTTACATGTACCACGAGCTAAAAATCTGAAAAAGGCAACAATGCATTCACCCTTGAAATGGCTTGACAACATCTATCTATTAGCACTAGTTAGCACTTAGCATGTTTTTCAAACACCTAAACACATTGTTTATGTTTAATATTTGAGGCTCATGGGTGGCTGGCTTGCTCTGTTTCAACAAAAAAAATCCCTTCGGACTCTCAGTGGTCTCGACTCCACAATGTTAAAAAGCACTATACAAAGAAAAAAGAAACACAGCATTGTTATGCCCATCACATGTGATTTATGACTGTAAACAAAGACACATGTATTAGCCGTATACATAGAAGCCTCTCTGACTGACAGGATGTGACATCGGAGAACAGCTCATTAAGGGGACAGTCCATAAGACTTGAATCATAGGGGTGCAAAATAGCCAAAACAACAACAAATAAAAATTCATCTTGATCGATGTCATGGGCACATGGACAGCAGGTCCCAGCTTCAAGTATATGAGTTTCCTTTTTTAATGTCGTCCGTCTGAGCTGATCCTGCTGTTCACAGAGAGAGTCTGTGGTAAAGAAGAAATTCACAGCGAGAGAAAATCATTAGTCTTGTTCAATGCATGCAGTATTTTTGGTAGATTTTATACAAGCTTTTTTATTCTGTTTAGTGCAGTGGTTCTCAACCAGGGGACCGGAACCACACCGGATCTCTACAGAGGGGAACACGGACTTGCGGTTCACTACTGACTATAGGGGGCCTCGAGATGATTTAAAATTAGACTAAACAAGCATTTAAATAACCAACCAAAAATCAAGATCTTATTTTAATTCCCCTCAACAACTGTTTTTTTTTCTTTTCCTTTTTTTCCTCCCAGCTAACAAACACATGTTCCAAGAACGTTTGGTTTACTTTAAGTTATGCAAACGAATGTTCTCTGAAGGTTCAAAACATACAGGTTTTTAATTTTTTGGTTATGTGAATGTTAAAGAAACATTCAATTTTATCATTCTTCAGACATTACCGGAATGTTACTTTTGAATGTTCTTTAAACATTCTGAAACAAAGAAGTAATAACATGTTTGACGAAACTAAAACTTTTCAGAATAAAACGCTCCATGGATGATGTATAAAGAAAGTTTTTGTTTTAACGTTTTGAGAATATTATTATGAAGCATAGACCTGATAAATTTGAGCAAATGTTCTATAAATGTTACAGGAGGAATGTTTGAGAAGAACATTTGAGATAACCTTGTCAGAACATTAGCTAAAGTTCTGAGAACGTTCCCTGTTAGCTTGGCAACTAGCTTGGATATATGAGGAAGCCTATTTGTAAAAGTATGATTTTCAGACCTGGTCATGTAACAAAAAAACAAAAACCAAAAAAAAAAAAAAAAATGGTATAATTATGAGCGCGTTTTTATAGAATATACATTTTTCTATTTTTTTTTTCATAAAATATTTAATCAGGTCGAAAATGTCCAGTAAATCACAAACTTTATCCAGTAAATCACAAACTGGAAAAACAAGTGGGCCTTTAAATATTGTTGTGGACAGTGGGTGGCCTTGGAGTCAAAAAGGTTGAGAAGCACTGGTTTAATGTAAAACAAGGCCAATTTAAACAACTTACAGTCCACAAAGGTTCAATTCCAGTTTCCAATAGCACTGTGAGAACAAAATAAAGAAACAAATATTGCAAGATTACACCTGCTGCGTAGTTTCAAATGAACAATAAACGGCAAAGAGTGATACGGATGAACTGGTGGACATGAGACGTGAGAGGGGAGATGAGATTTTAGACCAAAGTAAAGAAACAAAACACACAGTGAGCGCTGGCATCTATCTGTTTGCAGAGCCGCCAGGAATGTTTGAAGTCAAACATTGGCGGATCACAATGATACGGGCAAGTGGTTAGTGATGGACCCTAAGAAACACAATTCACACAAAGCTTGGCAGAACTGTCCGCAGTTATCCAAGCCGAATGGTTCTGAAGATGGAAAGAGAATGCAAAAACGAAACATGCTGTTGGTGTAATGACAGACCACACAAGATGATACATAATCAAGAGTGAAAGGTTAGAAAACAAATGCATACTAAAATGTAATTAGTTGAACGGGAGGAAGATGCACATGCTTGTTAGAGAGGAAGAGCAAGTCCACTTGCTCTTATCAGCAGCTCCCAGTACCTTTCTGTTGTTAAAAAACAGAGCGTCCTCCTCAGAGTCACCAGTCGGCATGGCGCGGGGGCGCAGAGGCCCGTGGGAATCGAGTCATAGTGTCATAGGTAGGGATGCTTGAGGCACAAAAGGAAAAACCGTCAGGGTCAGAGTGTATTAACATCCGCACACAGCCCCATCATCTCTCCATCCATTTTAACCCAAGAGCAGGACGAGGCTTTCAAAATGACACGTATAGCAGTAGTACTAATAGTTAAAGGTGCTTTAAGTGATTTTTGATTGGAATGTCACGCAAACAATGTTTCTTGAACAGCAAATCAGCATATTAGAATGATTTCTGAAAGATTATGTGACACTGAAGTAACATTTTAAAATATATTTTAAGAGAAAATAGTTATTTTAAATTGATTTATTATTTAATTTTAGTTCTTGTTTTAATCAAACACATGCAGCCTTGTTGAGCACAAGAGACATCTTTCAAAAATTTTTAAAAAATCTCCCAGACCTCAAAAGTTTGAATGGTATGTATGAATGCGTTTATGCTCTGTGTCATTCTAGCCCACCGTCCTGACCTTTCTTACATGTTTTGTTGCTGAAACACATGCCATTAGTGATGAGTTCGAGAAAAAGACCATGCACAGCCATAGCAGCCTAGTGAGAGATTCAAATTTAGCCAATCAATAAATTCAGCAATATCATGCATGCATTATTATACATTCAAATATTAAATGCAAAACACAAATTCTAAATGACTGCTATTGAGTTAGCCAGCATGCAAACACAACCGTAAAAATTAGAAAAATGAAATATCCAATTCCAAGGGCACCTTTAAATCACGCATGCATCAGACCTCTGACATCTCACTAATATAATCTCAATCAATTTGTACCTCCAATGCATGCAATTTTATTAAGCGTGGATATGGTTCTGATTACCTTGCCATTACAGGGTTTTGGATACCTTCTAAAATGTTCATTATAATAACCATTTTTACCAATTTCCGTACTGAAATAAAACATTACATAGATAAAAAAAAACCATGATGTGACATGAGAGAAAAGGCATGCGACTGACTATAAACAAGTCTTGAAAAATGTACACGCAAGGTTGTGCAGTAGAATATGATTCGACATAAATTGCAATCGTATCTTGTAAAATGTACAGCAATTCGTTTCAAGTGTGCTCTTAAGGTTTCTGTTTTAACAGCCCTTCATGTTAAACAAGGGAGCTTCTCAAAGATAACACACCAACACAAACAGCGCCCTTCCCCGAAGAAGCATTCCAAGGCTTAGAGCTTAAACCAGCACCATTAAGCAGAAAGGTTTATGTACAAAACAGGAAAGGGAAGTCGTTTTAGCGGGAAAGTCGAGAGAAAATATAAGGGGGAAAAACAGCTTACGTTTTCATGGGAATTGTCTCAATGCTAAAAAGATACAAGACAAGCAAAAATGTTATAGAGATGCACTGTAGTGGCGTACACATGGATGTCAAAATGGACGTCTTTGGTCAAGACACTTGGTGACTTGTCAATCGCAATGATCTTTGACTGTAAACGTATGAATGCTCGAAAAAATGTTAAAACAAACACATTTTGAACCATATATACAGGTAGTTCTCATAAAGTGCAAAGTGCTGGACAGAAAGACGAAGAATGAATTAAGATGGAAATAGCAAGAATGGTTATCATAACGTGAAATGCCAAGTCCCCGAGACAGAGGAACTAGAAAGAACAGAGAAAAGAAACAGAAAAAGAACAGAGAGAGAGAGAGAAAAATTACTAACTACTCTGAGGCAACGAAAAGAAAAGAATGAGGCATTTGCACTTTCATATATTAATGCATATTATTAATTATACAACATTTAGTGCCGGCCCTCTCATCTGACTGAACAACTGCGCTTTGTGTTTCCGTTAGCAGAGAAAAACAATATACAAACGATAAAACTTTGTTTAAAGAACTGTAATCAGTGGGGTGATGAACAGCAACCACAAACTTGCCATATTTGGGATACTTACTCGTCATAGACATCCTCTGTGTCCATTCTGCGGTAGAACTTGGCGAGCTTGATGGACAGGATAATGCTAGGGAGCAGAAACAAAGAGGAGCAGCCCAGTCCAAACCAGAACGTGTTCTGCAACAAATAAGCACAAGATTACTTAAAGCAACCCAAAAACTGCACTCCACTTAACCATAAATGACATGTTTGATCAACATACTCAGCATGATTGCTTATGAAAAGTATTTTTTCCAAAACACAGAAAGTAGTATTCCAGCATGGGAAGCTTTCTACATAAAGGGTTATTCACATTCCATCAAAGTGGGTGATCTGGTCCAGCCATGCAAGATGTCGATAAAAGTTGAACTTTATACAAAGAAGTAGAAAAAAAGGATGCAATGACTACCAACATGAGTAAAAATAAAAGAAAAACCAGATAAAACAACCCACTGGCCCATAAGTATAAAAGTACAAACGGAATTTGTTTTTGAAATTTGTATCCAGAAGTGAGCAAAATCGGACAAAACCTTTATTCACTTTGAATAAGATGGACATCCAAGATGTAGGTGTCTTTGTTTCCACAGTATTTTCAATTTTGATATTTTTTAGGTCAAACCGTTATTGTCTGTCCAAATTAAACCTGATTAAACCTTAAAGAGAAGTCCAAATTAAACATGATTTAATGACTCAGTTTGTGTGAGAAAACGAACAGTATTTATATCGTTTTTACCTCTTGTAACCACAGCCATGTCCAAGTGATCTGAAGGCACAGGCGCTTCGGTCTGCGCAAGCGGCGGAAAGCGCCGGAAGTGATCTCTTGCGTGGTTGCGGGAAAAAGAAAAACGTTGTCTGTTGATATATTGAAATTGTCTTCCATTGAAATTTCCTGTATATCTAAATATGTTTAGATCTTCACAGTGAAGGATAGCACTTCTGTAAACAATGAGTGATGTACACGCGTGAGAGATCACTTCCGGGGCTTTCTGTCGCTTGCGCAGACCAAAGGGTCCACGCCCTCAGTTCACTTGGACGTGGCTGTGATTACAAGAGGTAAAAACAAAATAAATACTGTTCGTTTTCTCACACAAACCGCTCGTTTTGTGTCTTAGGCCATCAATGTGTACTTACATTTATGAGTCATTTAATTATGTTTAATTTGGAATTCAACAAATCAACTCTGTGCATGCTCTTTGAGGTGGTGACCATAGACCTCCATTATATGACTGACAGACAAGAATGGTTTGACCTAAAAATATCAAAATTGAAAATACTTGGATGCCCTTGAGGTAAGCTAAAACATATCAAAAATGTATTTCAAAGGGAACTATCCCTTTAATATCATATTATTGATAATTGGGAACTCTCACTGTGTGCTAGGACGCGATGCCTTCTCAGGGAACCATGGTTATATTTGTAACCGGAGGCGTTTTCTCATCCCACACTTAGTTTTTTTTGGTTAAATAAGGGCATCATCCGGGTACTTAAAGTGCACCTTTTCTTTTTAGAATTTTTTGCAGTATTTGCACTATTTATACTGCAAAACGGCATAGAATAGTGGAACAGTATGCAATTTGGGACACACCTATATTGAAAGTAGTTTTTGGCTGTATAAATCACCATCCACTTTAAATGTATGGAAAACACTTCTGTATTCATGGATGTCAGAAAATTGGGGCTTGGTATGAAGAAAATGATTTTAACTATTTATTTCAATGATTTGCATTATAGTAGCAACGATTCTCTCACCATTGAATCCAGCAGGAAACTGCAGCCCAGGATCTCGGCAGTGTCCACAATGTTGCTGAGCGGTTTACAGGTAGCGACCTCCAAGGCCAGCTACAATGAGGCAGCAAAACAAACGGGTTTCAACCCAACAATAATGCACTATAACTGATCGATCGCCAGCAATCAAACATTGATACTACTACAGGTGCATAGTTAAAAATACTCACAGACGTTCTGATCCAGTCCATATACTGCTTGAAATAGCCAATGATAGTCTGCTTGTATTTCTCGGTTTCCTGTTTAAGCATATATTAACCATCAGTACAATACAACCAATGCACCAATCATTCTTACATGGTTTTATTTGTTACGCTTGAATTACCTGGTTGATCAAAAATGTTGCATTGTGGGAGATAAGGAACTGGGCGGTATCGACGGCTTCTAGTACATCCCTAACTCTGAGCTAAAAAGCAACACATTTACTGCTAATCAGAAAGCATGTTTTGAAATGCGTCCGTGATGATACTTTTGAACTTTTAAAATGAGCAACTTACAGGCAGGTCCGAGGACGTCCTCTCCAGAAGTCTGATGCTCTGATTCAGCGTGCTCTTTAATAAGGAAGATAATGGAGGTATAAAAAGTATGAATCATCATGTTCAAATTATCTCATCTATAATGGTGCAAAAAGTACTGTAAATGACCATCTTGGAAACAAACTGACAGCTCAAGGGAACCAGAAGGGTGACAGAGAGTCATGCAATCTGACAGTTGCATTACATGCATTTCATGCACATCATGTCATGAGAGAAGTGACACAAAATAGTTGGACTAAATTATAGATTTGTGATAAAGGGGGAGATTCATATTTCACATCTAGTATGGATGAGAAAATAAAAGTCCTAGTCCTGAAAATGCATTTTGAAAAGTTAGTGGCAACCCTAGTTAATCAACTCTCATCATATCAGCATTGGCCAAATATGAAATGGTGCTTAAATTGCATAGCTACATTGTTTTTTAAAGGTGAAGAGTGAATATTTCAACGTTAAAAGCTTTTTCTCATTCCATGAATTTCTACGTTGATTTCTCCGAATGTGTAAAAACAGTGACACTGTTCTTTTTTTTTTCTTTTTTTTAAGCAAATCAGCAAAGCTTTAACCAATGGTCTGCAAACATCAGGAAGGATTAGAAAACATCACTATTTTCTTCAATTCTGTTTGATGCCACTAGAGGGACAGAATTTCCACACTTCACTCTTTTGACCAGTTTATAAATCTGTATATATTTTGAAAAAAAAAACCCTTAAAATAATAAGAAAAGGATCAATAGGACAAAGACAGGATGACGTTATTCTAAAATGATGCTTGTTTTTTCATGATGGCAACAGAAAAAACTAAGTAGAAACCAAAACGAGCAAACAACTTGTAGGTTATGTAGCCATTACTGGTAGGCTTACCCTTGCTTTCACATATTTCTTCGAAGCCATAAATCAAGTTGAATGTGTGGAAAATTAAAAAAAGATCATTGAAAACAGGTGTGAACAGCAATATAAACATTATTAAAATGCTTTCCATTTGCAACCAATCCAACCGAATATAACTGTTTTTAGCAGAACCCTTCATGAAAAAGGAGGCAAAGAATCAAAAGAGAATCTATGAGAAATGAATAGATTACCATGGACTGCTCCAGCGGGATGACTTGCTGGATGTGGATCTGCCTTATAGTGTTAGCGTGTCCCTTTAATGAAGTCTGCAAGGTCCCTTTAGACTGCAAAAGAAAGAAACAGTTATTATTAGAACAGAATATATAAGTTATTCACATTGGTACAAACTAGTAACCATGAGAGTGAATTTCATGTAATAGCTAAAATTATTGGGATTTTTTTAATTGAACCAAAAATAAATGTCTTACCAACTGATCAGCTTGAGCATCAAGTTGACTGGCAAAATCAACTAGATTAACGCGAGTCACTCCTTTATTAACCTGGAAGATAAACGGAAACACATGAGAAGCTACAGGACGCAGTTTCTCTCTAATCTTGGACTGTACATGCACCGAAGCCCGCGGAGAAAACGTTTCAATCAAAATGTGTATGTGCTTTTATGTATGTTATGTACCTCCTCCAAATAAGCAGCAAAGTCAATATCATTAATGCCAGTTTCAGTAAAGCTGATTAGATTCTGTTTGCCTTCTGACTCCAGAAGAATGATGCCACGCAGGTCCACCTTTATCCCTTCAAACTTCTTTGACACATCCTTGGAGTACTGCAGAAAGAAAAGAGGCTCTGTATCTGATTCGGAAATTGGTATGGGTTGTCATAAGGAAATATTCAAGACCACTAGTAAATAAAAATAGTAACACTTTGCGATCAAATTCTATTTGTTAACATTAGTTATTAACTGCATTAGTTTCTACAAGTGAACTAACAATGAATAATTCTTCTTAAGCATTTATTAATATTGAAGTTGATGTTAATTTCAGCATTTACAAATACATTATAAAAATCAAAAGTTGTATCAGTTAATATTATGTAATGGATCAGAGTTAACATGAAATAACATTGAACAATTGTATTTTTGTTAACTGAATGCGTTAGTTAATGCATTAGCCAATGTTAACTAATGGCACCTTGTTGTGAAGTGTTACTATAATAATAATATTGTTTTTTTATTTTTACTAGTGGCTCAGATTATATATATAAAATAAATATATAATACGTTATTATTACCTAATACATTATTATTATTATTAATATAATACATTATTGATTTGAGATGATCCAAAGTACATATTGTGCTTCAATAGATGCAAAACATCTGTCTGTCTATATAATGCAGTTCACAACATTTTCTTTATTTTACAAAATCCTAAAATGTTCCATTCGATGTGGTCTCAGATTTCTGAATCCCATGTGACACTGGATAAAGAATGTTGGCTTTCAGGATTTTAACTGAAAACAAAAATCATTCTGAAATGAAGGGATTTATAGACGCTGTATATAAAAGTTTCAAATGAAATGTTTTGCGATATTCTGCCAATTGCAGAGAACAGAGAGAAAAACAACTAACACTGGTCTGGAAAAACTGCCTAACCACACCACATCAGAGCTCTTATAAAACTGTATTTCACAAGGAATATATCTAAAGTTGGCAAAAATCTGCAGGAGAAGAAAAACAAGTATCATCTGCTTCAGATAAAAAATAAGATTGACTCAAAAATGACAAACTAATTTCTGCTTTCATGTAAATCTGTGTATTTTAATGCAATAACTCATAGCCAACTTAAATTAGCCCCAATAACCAAATTTGTTAGATAGTTATCAGTTCACACCAAGCACTCAAAAATGGATTAGGAAGTTTGCATATCACTCATTAAACATTTCAATATACCCTCTTGCACTTTGAAAGCTACAGCACATTTAGTTATGATTTGCGTGTTCTCGTGAGATCAGCCTTTGATCCACTCACCATACTGGTGTTAAAGAAGGCTGAGATGTTGAAGATCTTATCCAAATGAAGAGCCGAGTAAATCCCTCTGTTGTCCTTACAGTTACTAAGAAAGGAGAGAAAAAGGGAAAGCATTCAAACCATACTCTGCTGCCATCTGCTGGACTACCAACAAAGACATTTCTAATATTGTAAGATGGCTCAGAAAAGTTGGTTCTGAAAAAATGTCAAGCATCATTTGTTTGCATATGCAGTTTGATTTAATATTTAGTTTTTAGTGCACTAAAATTCATACATTTCATCAAGACTGTTATATAGATTTGGTCTGTTATATTGAGTTTAAAATTTGAATATTTTGAAATAAAAATCTTTACAGCACTTAAAGGGATAGTTCACTTTGAAATTAATTTTTGATATGTTTTAGCTTACCTCAAGGGCATCCAAGATGTAGTGTCTTTGTTTCCACAGTATTTTCAATTTTGTTATTTTTAGGTCAAACCGTTCTTGTCTGTTAGTCATATAATTTCAAAGTGAACAATCCCTTTAACAGCACTTTAAAAATGTTGTTATTAGAGTATGATTACTCTTCAGTTTGATGAAAATATTACCTGTAAAGAGAATATGCAGTAAGGTCAATCTCAGGGTCATTGTACAGGTATCCTGGTATGAAGTTTCTCCAACCAGAGTTGACAAGGTTGGGTGTATCCAACACCTACAAACAACATGACCACACTAAATGAGACAGATTTTTTTCTTGTATTTATATGTCCTTATAGTTTTGTATTTTACAGATTTTTTTTTCTTGTATTTATGTCCTTTTAGTTTTGTATTTTACTCATTTAAAACAAATTTAAACTAAATTAATCACAAATTATATTATCAACATGAAAAAAATAACAGAAAAGATTAATCGGAACATAAATAATATAATATAAAATAAAATGATTGGTAACCTTTACAATAAGGTTTCATTCATTAACATTAGTCAACTACATTAGTTAACATGAACAAACAATTAAACAATACTTCTACTGCAGTTATTAATCTTAGTTATTGTTAATTTTAGCATTTACTAACAAATTATTAAAATCCAAAGTTATATTTGCCAGCATTAGTTAATGCACTGTGAACTAACATGAACAATTTAAACTAAAATAAACTAATAATGTAAAAAAAAATATTAACCAAGTATTGAGTAATGCTAATGCTTCCATATTGCAAAGTGTTATAATGTAATAATACTATATAATATAATATTTACTATTTTTTTATTTTAGGGGAATGATGAACTGAAAAGATGAACATGAATTTCAGAATGTAAAAAACATCTGACAGTCAGTCATTTATTCGATGAGTGACCTAGAAAAATGCAGAATCTCGAGTAATCCTTAATCATAACTTAAATGTTTTAAAATTCTAAAACACCCACAATCCAAAAAATCCTTTTTATTTCCTGGTTTTAAATGAAAAACCTCAGATTTTCACTGTGGTCTCAGACCTTTATTATAAATGAACCGTACAGCGAGATGCGTTGTCATTTCTCTTACCTTGAACAGCTGTCGGGTTTGGAAGGGTTCACACACAAGCTTCTCAAGATTCCCCCCTGCTAAGAACAGAGCTGTTATCACTCCCATGAGCGCCCAAGAGAACAGGAAGCTGAATCCCACACCACTGAGAAACACAGGAAGAGTGTGTGAATGAGTGAGTGCAGACAAGTCTGTTTTATACCACATCCATTTGATGGGTTTCGAGACTCAAACTCACGCCATGAGCAGGTTTCCTCCCGTGTTAGAGACACATCCACGTGTGGTTGGAGAAGCGTGCCTGTCAAATCCCAGAATACCACACAACAATCCCAGAAAATTGAAGGCAAGGATAAGCACAACCATACAGCACAGGGTAATACAACAGATCCACCTGAAGAAAAAACATTATGAACAATGTCATGGTCACATGGAAGACTTTTTACCTCGAAAACAAAGAAGAGAGAGAGAGAGAGAGTAATTTAATTTGAACAATATTATTGATCTGCATTGACACCATTATATGAGAACTAAACTGAGCTGGATGATATCACAGTTTTCTCCAGAGCAGCTATATACAGTATATATTATAAATTAACTATATTATTATCTTTTTTACAACACAAATGAAACATCACTAAACTCACTTAAGCTGTACTGTGACGCTTTTTTCTTCTGGAAACAAACTTTGTTTCCTGTTATGTCTGTAAAGCTGCTCGTAAAGCTATTGTAAAAAACGCTATATAAATCAATGTGATGATGATGAGAGCTTGTGAAGTACCTGTAGAAATCCATCTGATCGATCTGTGGGTATATGTCCTCGATCTGTGAGTGTGTGTGCGTAATCATTTTGGTGAAGTTGGTCAGAGAACTGTGAATCGGGAAGAGCTTGGTGAAAGTGGTGATGTTAGATCCAATGTCGTCCAGCAGAACCTTCACCCCTACAGGAGAACAGACACAACCGTATGTTTAGTATTTGTCAAGTGCTTCTCATAATCCATGGTATTTTCAGAGAATTTTGTTTTATTGTCTGTGTCTGGGTGAGCAAGCCAAAGGTGACTGTAGCAAGGAATAAAACTCCCTAAGAAGATCATCCTCAGGCCTAACAAAGAATGAACATGCTAAATATTATCTAGGTACATTTTATTTGTAATTCAAGTCATGTGTTAATTAAATCAATGAAATTATTCCATTTTCACTATGGCAATGTTTAAATGATAACATCTTACAATAAGTTTAAATTTGCTAACATTAGTACAATTTTCTACAGCGTTTAATAATACAATTTGAACTATTGTTACAAAGTTTTGGGTCATATATAATAAATATTATTTCTATTTTACTGCTTTATATACTGTGTGTGTATATATATATATATTTCATGTAATTTATTCCTCTGATGTAAAAGCTGAATTTTCAGCATCATTACTTCAGTCTTCAGTGTCACATGATCCTTCATAAATCATTCTGGTACACGGATTTGGTGTTTAAGAAACATTTATTATCAATGTTGAAAACAATTAAGCTGCTTAATATTTTATGGAAATCATGTTTTGATAGATAAAGTTCAAAATAACAACATTTATTTGAAATACAAATTTTTAACAATATAAATGTTTTTACTGTAATTTTTGCTGAATAAGATTATTAATTTCTTTAAAAAAGTTTTGGACAGTAGTGTGGTTAACTTCAAATGTTAAAAAATGTATTAATACAGTACATGTAGAAATGAACATTAACCTAGATGGTGCCTAAATTATATAAAAGGATCCTTCTTTGTTAGTTCATGTTAGCTATTGTAAAGTGTTTAAATTTATTAAAAGTCGAAAAATACTTTTTCAAATTATTGAAAGGAGATTTTGTATCAATCTTTGGAGAGATCTGAATTCTAATCTGCATTTGATCTCTGAACTCACCTTCAACAATATTTCGGGTTTGATCTGTTACCATGGTGGGAGTGTCATTGAATGATGTAAATCCCTGTGTAGCACAGATGAAACGCAAAGCAGATCATTCAAAACTGACATTATTTATTTCTATATACCTTCCTGGTCTTGCTGTAAACAATTAAAAAATGTATTTGTAATTTTGTACCAAAAAAATACTGAAAGTACATATAATACTGTTCAAAAGCTTGGGGTTGGTAAGATTGTTTTGTTCAATTTTTTGAAAGACGTTTCTTTATTTATTTGTTAATAATGTAATTTATTCCTGTGATGCAAAGTTTAATTTTCAGGATCATAACTCTTCAGTCTTCAGTGTCACATGATCCTTCAGAAATCATTCTAATATGCTGATTTGGTGCTCAGGAATTTTTTTTATGAAAAATTGTTTTTGATCAACTGAATATGTCCCTGTTGAATAAAAGCTTCAATTTCTCAAAGCTGCAGTCTTTGTCGCCATCTCTGTTCAAAATCTGCAATTGCAGATTTTGTCATTCGCGGATTTATCAACTTTACTCCAGTTATCACTGGTGATAGTTTTCGTTTTAACCTTTCTGGATCCGCTATCAAATCGATACGTTTAATTATATCAAATGCTGTGAGAAAAGGCCAACATCCTCACACACAATATCGGCTACTAGCTGAGGCTCTTCTTTATGTGTAACGTTATAGATGTGACGTAATGACGCAAAGATATGCTCGAAACTCCACCAGTACCACTGGAATTTAAAACATTACTACACGCTTACCACTTTGAATCGAGCTACGGCAAGCAGATAGTTTTGAACACTGGCTGGTTATGTACTTGATCAAATATGTATTTGGGATATTTTTTAACCCAAAAAAGCTATGGACTGCAGCTTTAAAAAAAAAAATACTGACCCCAAACTTTTGGACAACATTAAATTTTTGTCTCTTGTTGAATATCCTATTGTACTCTGAAAATATTATACTTTCTTACTTTCTGAATTTATGCAAACAGCTCATGTGAAAACTGGAAAAAGTACCTTTTCCACAATCTGGCTGAGATCCGTCTTCATAACTTCATTCACTTTGTCTAACTGTTCGGTCACATCAGGCAACTAAAATCAACAAAAAAACAGCCATGCGTTTTGGTTTTCTGCTTATTTTCTACTTTTAAAAAAACTTGTCAACCATTGTGGTAACAGTACGTTGGGAAAAAAAGATGAGAAATCATTTTCATACCGATGAGTAGTTGGCTGCAATTTCTAGCCTGGGAAGGGTGACAAGTATGTTGCGACAAATCTCTGACGAGCGCACATCTTTGCAGAGAGGATCGTTCAGGACGTTGCTAAGGCTTCCGCGCACCAGGCTTAGGTTAGCCTGCAGTTTGACTGTTCCTTCCTGCAAAGTCTCCAAGGTCAAACTCACGTTCTCTAGAGCATCCTTGGTGTCTCGCATTGCTAAGAGAGGGAACAAATGAGCAAAGAAACACAAATGAACATTCAAAATAGAGACTGCACAGTAACCAAGGCACAAACAACTCTGAAGATTTTGGACACAATCCCACACGATTCTTTGATTTAAAGGTGACATTATGCCCCTTTTCACAAGATGTAATATAAATCTATGGTGGCCCTAGAATGTGTCTGTGAATTTTCAGCTCAAAAATGAAAATACCACACAGATAATTTATCACTTGCCAAATTTGCCTCTTTTTGGGTGTAAGCAAAAATGTGCAGCCATGACTGTTCCCTGTTGGTGGAATGATCTGCATAACTTTAAAAAACTTAAAATTTTTAGTTAAATTTAACTGAGAGGGGTCATAGCACTTTGTTGTCCTACTGTTAGTTTAACTGCTTCTATTGTTCTCATTTGTAATTCGCTTTGGATAAAAGCATCTGCTGAATGAATAAATGTATATGTAAATGAGTTACATTGATGAATCTCATCGACTTGCATGTACTGTCATGTTTAACTTTTACACAAGTTGACAGTTCCCTGAGGTCTTTATAAGGCAGCTGTGACATTTTTTGGTCATATAGTGTTATGTGCTCGTCTGTGCAGCAACAACGGGAGAGTTTGCATGCTTTGCTCGAACTTTCGCCATTGCGTTTGAAGTGATTACACTGCTCCGCTCTGTGGTTGGAAACGTGCAGTTTAACTGGTGGAAATATTATAATACGATCCCCTCACGTCAGAAGGGGAGCTAAATATGATCGGCTTACTTTTTGACATGCTTGCAGAGAAAGGCTTACAAAAACAAAGTTATTGGGTTGTCACTTTTCAAGCTTTCTGGGTTGGTAGAAGCACCCGGGACCTGATTATTGCACTTAAACGTTGACTTTAAAAAAAGTCAAATTTTTACGATATGTTTTCTTTAATAATGCTATAATAAATTTTATCCATTGAGGTGAGATGACATTGTTGGCTTTGCATCTTTCAATGTATTTCATAGCCGTTCAGATATCTTGGTTTTAAGACATGGGATGGGCAGGTTCCACCAAGGAAGGATACAACAATACACATGGGAAAATAACTGGGCCAGGTTTTGTTGGGAAAGAAAAAGGAGTCAATCACAACTTTGTTACATATAGAAGGTCACGGGAAGGACCAGTCAGGGTGTATTACCACTTTACCTTTAATGGCTTTCTCCACTTTGACTAACAAATCAAAGACAAAACAGTGAAATAAGACACTACCAAAACCAACGTATTGTATATCAACATTATATTCTTATTTGATATATGATATATTACAATATATATACAGTTTTCATAGAAAAGGTAAAAAGAGGAGAAAAAAAAGAAAAAACAAAAGTGAGTGACATACTTCCAGTCATGCTGAGAGCAGAGTTGAGGGTGGGCTGCACGTCTTTCCCCAACTCCTCTTGTATCCTTCCACCCAGGAGAAGACCTACATCTGAAAACGCACCACAACATCAGTCCTCACATCAGCAACACCTTCTATTCCTCTAAAGAGGACCTGTAGCATACTTACTCTCCAGGTCATACAGCACATGTTGCTTCACAGTGCCATACTGAGAGATCAGGTAATCAATTTGCTGTGGAAGACATTAACACATCAATATATTTAGCTGTCAAGTCCTCACTCACCAATACTAAAACATCTACTAAAAGAATGCTTTCGGTCAATGGCAGCAGTCTGAAATGCTCATATAATCTCTGAACTGTTCAGTTGATCATTGTTTCAAGCAACCAGATCCATCATCAATTTATTGATCAATCAATCTGACTGTCATCCATCCGTCCATCCATCCCAGTATAATAGTGTATGTTGTTTATGGTTGTATTACTCACTGCAGGGGTCTGATTGGCGAAGGTGTGCAGGTCTCTTAGGTTACTCTTCACCAGCTTCCTCACACTCTTCAGCTGAGAACTCAGGTTCTGATTGGCTGCATATGCACAAAGGACCCCTGCCCTGATGAATAAACAACACAAACCATATCAGGCTAGAAAAGGAAAAATGGGACCATAATATGTAAAAGAACATGTCCCTCCCCCTCCATGTCAATAGTTGTCTATGGCTGTAACTCTCCGGAGTGCCAGTAGGGGGCAGCACTACAGCACAATTACAAGATGCATATTCCTCACAGCTGGGTGAGGATCCTTCTGTTTGGATGCTTTAATTGGCTATCTTTGGGAATGTTCTCTTACTCTTGCATAGCTTTATTGAGAACTGCAAGGCAACATCATACTGCTGCAGGTCTATACAGGAAGACAGAACTTTTGTTATGTAACTCTGTGAGTAAATCCAAAGAAACCTTCGCCTGACACAGTTGGCAAAGCATTTCAAACAAACAAGGGTGACTGTGAGCTCTCCTTAATTAGACTGAGAGACACTTCAAGGAAAAAACAGCCCTCTGTTAGTACCTTTTTATGATTCACATATCCTAATTGGTCTTTCTTCATTTGGTGTGCTCATGGCTACTGTGGGAGCAGCCGAACATTGGCAGCACCGTCTTCTATCATGCTAGGCTTTCACTGCAGTCTGGGACAAAAGCCATGATTGACTTATGCAACAATAGCGCAAACAGGAAGGCTTTTTATCATGATGCATCAAAATGTGTGAATCACTCTTTTGGTTTTGTGCATAAATGCATGTACCATACAAAGATAAGTTTGTGGGTGCTGCTGCATATGAAGAGTATCAATGCTTCAAAACTCTTCACACAGTGATCACAACAGCAGTCTGTGGGCTAAACTGTGTATCATTTATCACTACTTTGACACGAAATGCATTGAATGATTACATATTTCAAATTACATCAATTATTTTTCTCACTTAGACACAAACACAGCAAAAACGCTATTTACCAACAGGCTAATTTGCACGTGTTTACATACTCTTTTCAAAACTCTAAGACTAAACTTAAGTTCAAAACCTAGCATTTCATTTCTACAGTAATACCATATTTAAACATATTGTGAAATCTGAAACAATAAGACAACAATTAGATTGTTGAACACTTACACAGGTATTAGATTTTCAATTTCATTAGCAATTATACAAAAGGAGCAACATGGGAATAATTTTGTACTGTAACGTTAAACGTGGGCCGTGTAACATATACTGCAGTGAATTTTAAATATTGTCATTCTTGTTTTGTAAAGAAAATTGAACAAAAGAAAAGATGATATAATGTTACCCATTTTTTAGGGTGTAACTTTATGATTTTTTATTGAATTGTAATTTAAATACATTCATTTAGTATTACATTGCTGCTTACTGTAGTGGAAGACATAAAAAGTAACATTTTATATTATATTCAACATTAATATTGATCTGCCTGCATTGACACTATTATTTAAGAACTGAAATATCAAGAAATGGTTTACTCATGGTTTATATATTTATTAACTAAATTAATAACTTTTTTTTAAACAAAAATGAAACATCACTGAACTTACTTAAGAAGGACTGTGACACTAATTTCTTCTGGAAACAAACTTTTTGAATTACTTTCCTGTTATCTCAACAGTATGTATAGTAAAAAGCGCTATTATAAATGTGACTTGACTTGACAGTCAATTGACACACAACCAAGGAATTTCATTAGAATAAGCAAACTGGCCAAATTTTAAGATGTGAAATCACTTAATTGGGATGAAATGTTGTGCTTTATATGCAGATATGTGCTATATACTGTATACTGTGCAAAATGATCTCAGGGCGGGACACAGACACAGACTGAAATGGGTGGCTGGCTACAAAGCACCATTGTTTTCCTCTTTCTCACCCCCTTATTCCCCATGTCCTCCTCTCTCTGTCTTCACTGTGTGTTGGTAAGCTGCTATCTGCTCTGTTCTGTAAGGTCAGGGAAAACATAGCAGGCAATGAACAAAGAGGCTTTGAAGATGGCGAAATGCATTCCACACAGAGGGCGATGAGATGGCCTAAAACTCTGCAGGGAACCTCATATGAAACGGCAAAGAGAAGACTTAGGATCTAAATTTCTGGTTTAAAAAAAAGAAGAAAATTCTTTATCTTTTAAATATAAAATAATATACATAGCATACATACCAACATGTGTCGACAACAAGTGACAACAAGTTACTTAGATAGATATCTGAGGTACAGATAGACGGTACCAAAAGAGATTTATGTTTGAGTTTTTAAACTATTGTGTCGTTAACTACACCTTTATGATATTTAACCAATACATATTCCTAATTAAATCTTTACTTTAAAGACGTCTCTGAGCTCACTTTGGCATCATGGTAAAAATAGACTTTATAACTTGGGTTGGTTCAGTGCACTGAAGAATGTCTCCATAGACTAATGGAGGCAGGAATCGTGTTACTTTCACAATGATTGCTGTATTCATCCAGAGTGGACCCTGGGGCAGGTCCCACAGCGCCCCTGTCTATAAATGCCTCTTAAGGGGGTTTGAGGAGCAGGGTGGGGGTGAGAACCTCCTTGACTGCCTCTTTAAACAGAAGATGACCCACCGGGTTTAATTTCGCCCTGCCGTGAAGGCGTTCCAGGTCTACCTGTTGGTTCCTCAGTGCTCAACAGACCTGTAATGCGATCGGCCCACCACAACGACACCCCCAAGCTACTGACCCAGACAAAGACAGCCACTGTCGAATGGAAAATGAGGGTCAGACGTTTATTTTAGAAGGCTGGACGGAAAGGATGTTATGTACTGAAATACCATGACTGCTAAATGAAACATGCACTAGAAGCAATCAAAAGTTTGGACACGTTTGACAGAATTTATATTACTGTATGTCTCTTCAGTTAAACAACTGAAAATGGATGAATTGCACTGGATAAACAGGCAACAAGTGTGTCCAGCACACATGGGAACCTCTAAATAGTTAAAAAGCATTTCCGTATGGACTTGGAGATTTTGAAGACGCTAAAATGTAAGAATGGAAATAAATTAACAAAGCAAAAAGATATTATATTTTATTGTTGACGACTGGTATTATAATATAAATTGAGTCCAAACTTTTGGCCAGAAGATGAATAAAAAAGCATTTTTTTTTTGCAAATGTTTGAAATGTTCCTTTAAAGGTTTCCACAAGTTTTAAATTGAATATGTTTGTGGAAATGGAAGTGGCAAGCCCCATGTGTGCAGTGAAAGTAGGCCAGATCTGGCGGGTAATTGAAGTGTGAGACAATCATTTCTCTTTTCCATTCAAGTGTAGGACAGAAGGAGGACACATGATTAACCACACAAACAAAAGCATTCTCTCTCCATTCTGTGCTACCAAAATACTGTGGGCGTTTTCTTTCAGCTGAATATTACAGCTAAAATACTCTCATAACTGACAGAAGAAACTCTCGTCAATGACTGATTTTCATTTGTATTCGGTGGACTGATGACGGTAATATCTGATGATGTATCTATTTAAAGGCTGCAATCACAACCCTGTAAATATACTGAGGGAAGTCAACTAAACAGCTATGTGCCAAGGAGAGCTGTACTACTACACACACACACACACACACACGCACGCACGCAGAGTCACATCAGGACATATTGTCACCATAACCATCGTTTCTCCCTTACACAAACACATGTCTCTAACCAGATATAGACAATCCTCAGGCACTAGTCACCTTAAATCAGGGTTTCTAAAATGTATTTACACCAAGGACCCCTTTCATAACTCTTTGAAGATCTCACAATAAGCCAGTGTGATTTCAATTTTCCAATTCTAACTGAAGTATCACAAAATCCTGAAGAGAGGTCCACCAATCAGAGTAGTCGCTGTTACTATAGAAACTGAGAATGAAGTCATGAAATCAGACTCCCCAACATTCAACGTTGCAGTCATGTGTTTATACGTTAAGTTTTTGCAGTATTTTACTGACAGCTCATGACTTAAAATCTGTAGTTATCTTCACTGCTCAACTACAATGGCTGGTGTGGTAAACAATACGCATGAACAGGAAAATATTCAAGGGAGTCTTTAATATTGATCGTTAGAGATGCAAACACAAAAGACGATAAAGAACCCTGAACTGAGAGGCTAAAAGGCGTACACTCATGCTAACTGTCTCTGATCACACACACATGCAAAAAGGTACAAGCACTTACACATACAGTATGTGCCTACAACGATTAGTTTCCAAGACTGAATCAAGATCTATTCAAGCATTATAAAATTTCAAGGATGAACAAATCGAAAACAGGCTAAACTGACATTTAACAGCACAAATACTGTGTAAATGTAACATTTCTATGATTAAACGTGGGTGGTTTAATGAATGAATGTGTGAGTATTGCTCAGCCCAGCTGCACTATGGATGTCATGTGGGTTCGCAGGCTGTACTGTATTGAATTTGACAGGCCGTCTCTCCAAGCTGAGCCCCGGGGTTGGCAGAGGAGGTGACCTCCAGTGCCCTGAGCATAACACTCCTTCTGAGTAGCAGCCGGGTTTCTGCTCTATATCCAATCACAGCTAAGAAACAGTCAGCCGAGAGAGTCCCTCACGCATAGAGCACCACACAGAAATGACAAATCACAAGTTAGACCACTTTAATATCTCAATGGTTTCTACTAGATAGCAAATGGAAATATTTGCTTCAGATTTTCCTCAGATTGTCCTGCTATAAGCTTACATACAGTATGTCTTCCCTAGACACAGTCTCCAACTGCGCATCTTCAAAACCAAGAGATTTCAATGTCAAAATCAAATATTTCTCATCTAATTGTTCCAAAGAAACAATTATTTGAGCTTTATAGCCCCTACTTTACTTCCCCTAATATAAGGACTTTCAGGAAACATCTGAGGAAAAGGTTGATCCCTTAAGTCTCGTTGGCTTTAAAATTCAAGCTAGTAGCAACGAAATGTGTGTGCGACTTTACATTTAGCACCACGGTTAAAGATTATTAATTTAATGAACGAATCTGCCAATTTAAATGTATGTAAACCCTGATGTCTTATCCATGTCAATGCTAAATGTATGACCCATGTTTTGTTAAACTATTACTTTGATTTAGGACCGTTTAAATATAAATGCACATACATAATTAAATAAATATATAATAAAAACGGAATGCAAAAGCATCAAAGTGTATCATTATGTTTTAAAGAGCAGCCTTCCTCAGAACGAGGACACAATTTATGAGAGCGGTCATTTGTAAATAACAGCAATAGCATCTATTTTTAACATAATGGCACATGCAGTATACATAAGACATAGTAGCTTTGATTCTTCAGAAAAAAAAATATTACTGACTCAACTCTCAGCTTGGAGAGACGGCCTGTCAAATTCAATTCAGTAGAGCCTGCGAACCCACATGACATCCATAGTGCAGCTGGACTGTGCAATACTCACACATTCATTCATTAAACCACCCATCGTTTAATCATAGAAAAGCTATATGTTTTATATATTCAGTAATATTTTTTTTAAAGAAATACGTATTCAAGAAGGGACAAAATAAATTGATCAAAAGTGACAGTAAAAACATTAACCATGTTAATTTCCATTTAAAATGTGTCACAGTTTCAACAAACATATTCAGCAGCACAACTGTTTTCAACATTGGTAATGACAAGAAATGTTTCTTTAGCAGCAATTCAGCATATTAGAAAGATTTCTGAAGAATCACGTGACACTGAAGAATAGAGTAATGATGTATTATCATTAATAATGACAATATTACTGACAATATTTTGAAGAAATGACAATATTACAGTTCTTATTGTATTTTTGGTGAGCATAAGAAACTTCTTTCAGAAACATGCAAAAAAAATCTTACTAGCTTACTAATTAGTTACAGAAATGACATCAAATGATCTTTCACTACTTGCAGCATATCTGTCAGTGATACAAAAAGTCTAGAAAACTGTAAAGTAAATGATTAAAAATACAAGTACTAGATCCCTAAAGCTGTTATTTAGCCTGACCATCATCACACCATTGTGTTCATGACTGGGCTGACAATGTCCCTAAGATATACTGTTTTTCTCTTAAAAGTAAGATGAGCACTAATGATGAATTTTCTTTTCATAATTGGGTCACTTTTTTAATTATTCATCAAGCCTACATTACGCCCAATGTTTCAAAAGAAAACCGCAGAGTACTCAGAAAGCGGCCCGAGTTCATCAAGCAATTACATTCAAATTTCTTTGGAAAATATAAAGGACAAGTTGGGTCAACAAAACTCCAGGTTTCAACCCATTACCAAGACAAACACTATTCGTATTCATAACCTACACCCCCGGAGATGCTTCAAACTCAAGAACATTTCCATAATCTCTCTTTGAGAGTCCTTTTAGGATGATCACATAATATCTGATTTTCAGTTAAACTTCCTACAAAGAGACTGGGTGGCGCCTGTCTTGACCCTGAAGAGAGCAGTGTGTAAAGTAGCCCCAGTTAGGGCTTGATCAAAATCATGAAGGTTGAAATCCCAGTTTTTTGCATGAGGAGACATGCCCATCTCCAGGCAGCCAGGCATCTGCTATGGAATCTTTAATAAAGAGCCAGCCAGCTGAATCCATAAAGTAGAGGCACATCAAACACTATTCAGTGTGCTGTTGCTATCCTGGAGTTCCCGCTATTGTGCGATCCTGCTGTATTTCTTTCTGTAGTGTACACTCGTCAACAATATGCTTTTGGGAACATGGCGACTTTAGGACAGGGAGATTAACTGCAAGCTCAAAAGTATCCATGCTGAGGTCTTTGATTGAACTTCTCAGCTTTTGAATTGTCTCTTGATGATTTAAAGTCCTTGCACTTTTGCACGTTAAAAAATAAATACGACCTCACGTTGTGTCAATCACGTTTACACACTGCCTCTGAAACTTTAGTCTGTCCTAAAATTTTTGTTTTTTGCATTCGTAGCAAGCATTTTGAGAGGTGTCTTGACAATTCAGAGTTACCGAATGACGAATACAAAAAAAAAAAAAAAAAAAAACGCATACGAAAATTTCAGACTTAGTGTGCAAGGACCTTTAGGCTGTGTTCCAAAACTACTGAGCTGCCTTTGCTGTCTACTACATACATAGTTTGCTTCCTTTTAAGTGGCAACTCATTCATGACCAATTTGTAATGTTTGCACAATTAGAGACATAATTGATTTCAATAGAGCTTGATGTTAGCATGTTGCTAAATTAAGAATATGACACTCTAAAAATGGGTCACCCTTTATTTTATGTTGATGCAGTTACACATTACTACATGTACTTACTATTGAGTTTAAGTAAGTTCAATGCATCTACGTCACCTTTAAATAAATAAATATAAATTCAATTTTTTTAAATGACCGTTTTTAATATTGTTGCCATTTACTTAATTATATTTACAATCAGCACATATTTAATTGATTTAAATTACCATCTTAAATGCGTTTTATTTTTCACTTGTTAAAAGCATTATGGGATTTAACATTTCATTAAAATTATGAAATGTTGCCAAGTTAAAGGTTAGGCATGCAATTTCACCTGCGCATTCAGGCAAACGCAAAAAACTTACGTGATAATGAAGGTGGTTGTGAGTAACAGTGTGGTCAGCAGTCCTCTAAGGCAGTCTGCGTTCTTCCGCTGTCTCTGGTGCATCTCTCCTCCGCAATTATCACAGCAGCGGCACAAACAAAAGAGAAGCCCCACCAGCGGAAGCAGCACGGTGAACAGCAGGCCCAGTGCCGCACACACCACAAAACCAATCTCATAATAAATCACCTGCACAAAACACAAAGGTTCACGGATTAGAATTTCTTAAATGGTTAATAAATGCAAGAGTTATTATTTGAGATAGTTTTCTCAATGCAGTATAAGCCTGATCCACAATGAATTTCAGGAAAATAAATCTCAGTTAAGTCTTGACTTGCATCCAGGAAGACATCTAAGTTTCGGGTTAGTTCATCCACTACTAAAAGGAAGGAAAGAGTGTAATGTGTGTATGTTTTAGAACTACAATTACACTAAATGACTACTTCAATATAGAGGCATATTATTATATTATAATGTTATTGTTATTATTATAATTATGTTAATCTGTATTTTAAAAGGAAGATCAAGATATATCTAACAAGATACAAAATATTTTCACGGTACACCATTTAAAAAAAAGACAAGCAAAACATTTGCGAGAGGAAGCTTTTTTCCAAGTGAAGTACATATCATTGTCTCAAAAGCCTTCCAAGGAAACTGCATTTCAAATGAAGGAAATTAAACCATGCAAAATTTCCATACTGCATGTAACATGATTGTATAATGTTAAACATTTTATCCATATGCTGCCATTGAATCCGTTTGCACATCCCGAGGCATTATGGACACTTCTGAATGAGCAGGGCTCTCCTCAGGCTAGTCTGCGGATAAGCTTAATCCGCTGAATAAACCAGAGGCTTTGTCTGTCACCAAGAACCCTTGCTTCTCCTCAAGTGTAGAGCCTTTCCATATTAAAAATGTTCTAAAAGTGGTTTTAAAAGCTCATTTCCCATCATGCCTATGTGGGTAAGAACTGAAAGTCTCGCTGTAAATTACACAAAAGCTTAGCCACTAAGGGGGAATTCACACATATAGCATAACACCTATAGGGCATGAGGATACTGACCGTTCTACTCTGAGTCTCACTGGCCCTCTGCTGCACTTCTCTAGTATCAGCATATTCAAGCTTCAGACTGGCTCATCTATGGATGTCATCCTCCCTGTTGGCGCAGCTGCACACCTCACCGGGTCATAGCTGAGCTAAAAACATCTCCGTTAAGTATGGTAACCCTCGTTGCCCAAGTAGGGAACGGAGACTTGAGTCAGAAGTGATTCTGGCGAATGGCGATCGCTATCTACTTCGAGTGAAATAAAACAAGCCAGTGCACATGATACAATTACACCAGCTGCTGTGCATCGCGGCGCGGGCATATAACAATCAGCAGCATTCACATCATTGCTTTTCCACTGAGGAGCTGTGACTGTGACTCGGCCGTACAGCGGAAGCGAGACTCATGTCTCCGTTCTCTACTTGGGGAACGAGGGTTACCATACGTAACCGAGACGTTCCCTTTCGTCAGATCACTCCAACGTGAGTCAGAAGTGATTCTGACGAATATGGGTCTCTACCAAAACGCCACGGCTGCTACCGTTCCAGCGCTCCGCTTGGGCCTCCTGGCCTGACCGAGTGTTGGGCAGCAGTAGGAGCTCTATGCAGAGAAGGTCGAGGTCCGTCGCTGCACGCAGTTCCTGCATAACCCCTGTGTCGGAACTAACTTAGTGCATTTCCTTGAGTGCCTTGGCCTGGTAGACCTGCAGGAGCGCCATGGCATGCAGGGCAGAAGCAGCTTCTCCACAGGCTGAGAAAGCCTTGTCCGCGAGAACGGACACGACCGGGAGGGGAGGTGCGCCAGAGGTAGCGGTGTCTTGGAACACAGCTGCATTGCCACAGACCGCTCCACTGGGGGATCTCCACGTAACCCTTAGCTGCTCCGCCATAGAGGGTAGTGAGGGAGGAAGAGGCACCAGAACGGTTTTGGGCAGAAAAAGGTGCCGTCCATGTTCTGGTAACCTCCTCATGCACTTCCGGGAAGAAGGGCTCTGGGGCGGGGCATTGAAACCAGCACGGGCCACCACAAGATACCAACCTCCAGCTGCAAAGGTTCGGAACACGGTGTAGGGTCACTTCCGGCGGCCAGGGAAAGCATAGCCGTGAGCTCCGGGTCTGACTCGGACAATGCTAGCACACCCGAAGGAGGCAGCGCAGCCGAGTCGTCATCCCCAGAGGACATTAGCTCATCCTCCGATGCAGCGACCTGACATTTGATCATCCGGTGGATCTCCAAAAGAAATGACTGGGGCCCAGCGCGCTCTCTTGGAGGCTCCGGGGGAAGCGTTATAGAGGAGTGAGGGGCCCGAGGAGACTGGCTCGGTGGGTTACCTCTCACTGTGAGCCTGAGGTCATCAAGGGTATAAAACGAAGTAGGCTTCTTCTGCTGGGCAGAATAAGTGCTAAATCAGGGAATAAGCGAAGGGGCTTCACCTCTTTCGAGGTAACGGAGTCTCGACCGTAATGTTGGTTCCCGCAACGAGAACATGAGAC
Organism: Pimephales promelas; assembly: GCF_988280905.1. Taxonomy (NCBI): domain Eukaryota; kingdom Metazoa; phylum Chordata; class Actinopteri; order Cypriniformes; family Leuciscidae; genus Pimephales; species Pimephales promelas. Next base: position 29,979,122 of record NC_142777.1, read on the forward strand.
ATCCATGAGCATCATTTCAGCGTGCCTATAGCCCAAGCACGTGATAAAGCAATCATTCCCGTCAGCATTGTCAAACATTGACCACATCTAGGAACGCACGATCTGAATGACATTTTGAAAAAGACGCAGACGGATCGTGTTTGCTCTTTTAGAAGTGCTCTGAGGTGCTGAACCGTACGGGGAATAGTGCTATCCTGTGTGAGCACTCACTCTCAGTGTCACGCCCACTGAACCAACAAAGCTGTGAAAACAGTTGTTTTTGCTCTCAACTGTCGACACGAAGTGTTCGCAACCAACGCTGTTCGCGCCATGATACCAACACCACACACAGAGGCTTCCTCGCAGAGACTCAATCAACAGTGTAGAAATCTTGCAGGAGACAGGAACAGCATTCACCGTCTGGCTCCAAAGCGAAAGACAAAGATGCGAACGCACCTGCTGCTTATTATATATGCTCGCGCTGCGATGCACAGCAGCTGGTGCAATTAGCACATGCCAATATGCATTGGCTCGGTTTATTTCACTCGAAGTAGATAGGTTCTCGCAAGCGATCCCCATTCGTCAGAATCACTTCTGACTCCCGTTGTAATCTGACGAAGGGGAACTGCCGACAGCACATGAGGAAATCTTACCAATTACTGTGCTATTCTTCTATTCTTACTATTCTTATCTTACCAATTACTATTTGTGATTTTCTTACCATCTCTTACAAGAGATGAAAGAGACATTTAATACCTGTGATTTTAATATAGGATGGCCAAGAAAAAAGTTCAATGAATTCAATTAAATACAATTATATAATATTCCCAATTTTAAAACTGTATTAAAGGTGTGTAATGTTGATTTCGAGCTGAGGTGTAGCAGTTAGCGCATAGATATGTGGTTCTAAGGCAGTCGATAATGTCATGATCCCAGCCTGTGTTCCCCTGTCTTGAGTGAGGACTTTTGTGTTATTTCCTGTCTTGTGCCATGTTTTGTAGTTCTCCCCAGATGTGGCTTGTTAGTTCCCTTGGTTACCCTTGTGTGTTCCCATGACAATTAGCCACTCCCCCTTGTTATCTTGTTAACCTCGTTTTCCCTTTGTGTATATTTACCCCAGTGTTTCTTTTTTTTAGTTCCTTGTCTAGCGTTGCCAATATACAGTTGTATCGTGTGTGTTTGTTGTGGCTTCTTGTTCATGTGCCTGCTGGACTTATCTCATTCCTTGTCTAGATTTATTTCAGTTGTCCTGTTTTAATAAATGTTTGCTGATTTTGGATACAATGCCTCTTGTCTGCAGCAGCCACGTTAAAGATAATACAGTTTGAAGTAGAAATATTCAACTTCTAGTGTGCCTTTTGTAGAAATGAAATATTTTTGTTTGCAAATCATTTGCTGTCCGTTAAATGGAATATTAAACAGCTCTAATTGGTTATTCTTTAATTTCTGTGTCATAATTCCTCCTTCTCTGACTTCCTTTCTCCTTACTATTGTCCCTGTACTTTACATAACATTAAAAACACAAATGCTTTTGTTCATAAATACCTGCAGTGTTATTGATGATGACATGACAACAGTTTTGTTGTCAATGTCCCAATGTGTAGTGAGCCAGGGTCCTTACTGTACTTACCAGTGCCCGGAATATGTGTACACGATATACTGATTCAGGAGCTAGGAAGCTAGGGAGCTTATTGAGTGCACCCTATGTCTATTACAAATTTTTAATCTACCAAATGTTGCGTTATGGATGACACAATCAAAAATAGACCAGAAATTACATTAAAACAAACTTGTAAACTGCATGAGTACAGGGCTGGGTACTGTAAGGGTTAGGAGGAACTAAGGAATGAGGGTGGTCAGTCAGACTTGGGTCCGGTTTGGCCCTTGACACGACTAGCAGGACACACACATTACCTGTAGCGTCAGAACAATGTTTTCTGGCTGGGAGGTGCCAGATGATGAGGCATGCAGAACAGCAAAAATAGAAAAAAAAATACAGAACAGATGGTAAGCCAAATCAAATAAACAGTCAAACAAATAAGCAAATAAAATCACTTAAGGACCAGGAAGAACACTTTAATGGAAACCAGACCCATTTTAACAGCCCCAGGGATTGAGTGAATCATGGATTTGACCGACAGTCGCATCCGTATCCAGCTTTCCATATTCTTAAGTGTTACAAGAGCAAAACAACAAAAGTGAAGTGTAATAATAGGTTAATTGGCTGATGTTTGACAATTTTGAGATAATCATTCTTCAGCCTTATACAATGTCACTAAATACTTTGGTATACTCATTTAAATTAAAGCCAAATTAATTATACATATATGAATTGATTACCCTTGAATAAAATCAATTACTCTTGAATAACCCTAAAAATAAATAATATTAAAAAAATACATCTTCGGTGTCACATGATCCTTTCAGAAATCATTCTAAAATGCTGATTTCTTTATATTGTTGATGTTGAAAACAGTTGTGCCGCTGAATTAATTCAAAAGAACAGCATTTATATGAAACAATTAAAAAGCCTTAAATGTAATTTTAAATCAATTTAGTGATTTAAAATGAAAGTGTCCTTGCTGAATATAAGTGTAAATAAAAATAAAACCTTAAATGATATCCATTATAATATATAATAATTGTATTATATAATAATTGTAATATAATATAATTATTAATATATAATAGAATAGAATATAATAGAATATATTATGACGTAACATAACATAGGCTGAGAAATAAATGTGATAAATTGAAGCACTTTGAGCACTATAATCGGGCTGTGCATATCCAGGATCATATTTCCTCTCAACAACACAGGAAATGTTGGTGAAACCGACTCATTAAGTTTTGCCCCATATGTTTGTTTGGTCCCAAGAGCTGGATGCTGAAACTTCAAAGCAAGAACTGTTGTTTAATTAAACTCATTTTCGTTATTAAAAAGCAACAAATAGTTTCTTCCTCTATTTACTACAGGCCATAATGCCAAAAGCAATTAACAGCTATTCCAGAATAAGAGCATAACAGGGCAAAGCTCGCTCCGTGGCTTTCATACTCAATTAAAATATTGTTTCATAATAGATGCGTTGAGACAATGTCCCCACATCTCAACTGCGGTGGCGGAGCACGTAATGGCATGGAGGTTCAGGTAGGCACAGTCACATGCACATACCTTCTGGTACTCGGATTGTATGGCTCCGAATTTATCCTTCGCCACTCTGATGACGAGATCTGCAATGACAGGGGAAAACAAAGTCAGCATGCTGCGGCCTCGTTCAGTGCCGCCACGTCAGAACAGGTTACGTAATGTTATTCAGCTTCCAGATGAAAAAAAAAAAAACACCAACAACGAGCCTACTGTGGATGAACGTTTCACCGAGTACTTAGCCCCCAGCTGCCCCAGTGCCACAATCTTGAGAGAAAATATTAGTTGTCTTCATACAAACTGACATCACAAAGTGTCCTCTGGGAGCATCTGAGTTTTGTATGACTGTGCTGATAAAATTTGCATTATAATGCATTAAACATTTAGATTACAAGCAAAAGCAATGACAAATCATATTCAAATTACAGTATGAGAAGAAAACAGTTCTCTGTAACATTAAAGTGTATGTGCAATCTGTGCAATGCATCCACAACAGAGACAAAGTACAGGGGGAGGTGACAGACCACTTGTACGAAACAAATGAATGGGAGAAATCTTAACACATAGTAGGTCAACTCGACTGTAAAAACACAAACTTTCAGATTGTATTTTGCAGATTTCGTTTTTTCTCCATTTAAGTATGGTCAGGAGCTGTAGTATCACTCTCTACATTATGAATGCTCAGGTTTTCCATTCCCATTGCACCATAATCTATCAACCAAATCACCTGGATACAACTTCACAAACAAAAGAAGCAATGATGGCAAACATCCCAAAACACTGAATGGAGCAGCCTCCAGTCCCTTAGCTGTACGTAATAATGAATCAGCACAGAGAGGGAGCATGTCAAGCCATTACAAATTAGATAGTAGAATATCAACAATGCAATGTGATGTAATATTTGAACGATATTGTAACTAAATTGGCCTTATAAAAATTAATGAATAAATAAATTAGAAAAATGTTTGTCTTTGTAAAGTGTCATCAAAATGGAATAATGTATGCCTCTTCTTATTTTACAGACACTCCTCTCAAACAACCTGTTCAACCATCCAATCAATTCCCTGCGGAGAAAATTAAATCTCATCCAACATTTCTTTTCTCATTAAAAGTCCTGTTTCAATCAGAAATGCCACATTTGTAGAGGAACACATTTCTGTTAAGATTGAGTCTAAGCCTCATAGTGTATTAAAGTGGGTTGAAAACATCATAAGAAATGAGTGAGAGACAGAGAGCTACATCCTCCATTTGGTGCATTGCAGGGATTTTCAGTCCGATACAAAGAGTAGCAAAGACTCAAAGTATTACGAAAGCTAATTTTGAAATGCTCAGGGCTCTGTACAAAACAAATATGTTTTGTAATAATAATTACTGTACAGCCACCATTACAGTGACAACTTGACAAGTCTTTTGTTGTTGTTGTTGCAATAATATGGGTCTAATTGCTTTTATGCATTTTCTGTAAAACTTTAGAATTCAGTTCCGTCATTAATGAATAACTACACAGGAAGATGAGATTAACTAACAAGAACTGACTCATGAATTGTAGTGCATAGTCGAATGTGGTAATTCAGCGAATCAATAACTACTATTTTTTATTCCACCCAGATGACTTTTTAGAACTACCATATACAAGTTCATAATTAAAATGAATAATGCCTAATTAATTCTGAAGTGAAGGTAGTGACAACTAGGGTTGGGTATCGAGAATCGAGTATCGATTGGAACCGAGACTAACTTTTCGTTTTTCCCGGAATCGTTCAAAAGTGAAAATTTCGATTCCTAGTTTCGATATTCACAGTCCGCCGAGCGGAAGAAGAAACCGCTGAACAACACCAACGAAGAAGCGTCTACCGGAAGTGTTGGCATAACCACGCGAGTCGAACATGAGTACCTTACGTCGGCGATCCAAAGTGTGGCTTCACTTTTCTAAAAATAACGAAATCTCGGCAAAATGCAAAATTTGTGACAAAAGGAGTATTTTTACAGAAGGAGTATTTCTTTCAGAAAGGCCGTTGGTTAGCAAGGTTAGCTAAACTTTTTTGACCATACCTCTTAAAAGAATCGGAATCGAGAATCGTTAGGAACCGGAATCGAAAAGAGGAATCGGAATCAGAATCGTTCAAATTCAAACGATACCCAACCCTAGTGACAACTCACTAGTAATGTTAGTAGTTACCGATTAGCTAGTGAACAACCTTATTCAACTGAGCACTATTACATACTAATTTATCAGAGTTTATTCATAGTTAATAGTAGTAACTAGAATGTTATTAGTGTGAACTCATTTCATTAATAACAGAACAGTATTTTAAAGTGTTACTGCATTTTCTACAGAGACCTCCAATGATTCCTGAAGGCCTACTCGTCTTCAAAGTCAGACAGAAGCAGTAATGTTTAGGGGATCATAGCATGTGGCCATGAAAAAAACATCACCAGTCACTGCATTAGCCTGTCTAGCTATATTTTGCCGCTCCCTATAAGTCCCTGGTTAATTTGCATGACCTTAATTCAAGGAAAGAAATCTTCTTTAAAAATCCCTTGGTACATGATTGACTTACTTTTGCATCATACCCAACAATGAGGAATTAATTATACAGGAAGGAATGACTTTCTCAAAGAAATGTGAAACTCCTTAATCAGTGGCTTGCCGTCATCAACTTCTTTTTTACCTTGAAATAACCCATGAAATAGCTTGATTAGCAGTTTTTGATATATTTCAGACTGATGCCTTCAAACCTTAGCGAGCTTATTTCATGCATTATGAATGTTGTTCTGTTGGTATACCTTGGTTTGGCTTGTTTCTGTTTTATCATGTGATCGATACAACCTGACTTCTTATATTAAGATGACTCCTGCACTGAGTATTGTTTATTAGACATTAGGTGTGTTCGACTTTATACGGCGCTGCTCAGACCGATTGGAGAGAGTTGCCGCTTGCAGTCGGGGTGGAATTAAAAACAGAGCCATCAAGTCAGCTAGTTTCTGCTTCCCGTAGTGACGCGTGGTGACTCACGTGGTGTTTGGGTACTTTCATCACAGATGAAGTGGATTAGATGCAATACTTGTCAAATACACAGACATTTCAGACGTTTTCATGAAGCATCAAAAACATAAGATACTTTAGATATTCATGTAGTCTTTAAATGTATTATTTAATTGTCATGCCAATGAAATATAATCATGTTGCAGGAAGTCCTGCAGGTAAAATCAGCTGATGATTGCGCATTTTTTGTCTAAAATATCAGTCTAAGTAGGCTGTACTACAATATTTTATGTAAAATTTACCAAGGAAAAAAGCATTTTCATTTCACAATATCACCAGGCAGACAGAGAACGAGAGAGTTCAGTGGTCTGTGGGCAGATTGAATTGTGGGTAAGGAATCAGTGGGGCATAGTCCTCCAGCTGTCTCTTCCAGATAGCTACAATTCTCAGTAAAAGGAGAGGACAAAAATGACGAAGAGTGCTGAGAGGAGAGGAGAAAAGGAAGATCAGTGTGTGGAGAGGTGGAACAGAAGCACGTCTCTTCTTATCCTTCACCGATCGATCGGGCTGTCGCATACTGTACACACACTCACACAAACGCACAAGCAAATACACACTCAGAAATATACAGAAGCATATCATCCAGCCACGGTCTGAAAACGCCCTACAATCTCTTGCATTTACAAATGCTATCCACCAAGCCAGCTGACTTCTTAGGGTGCGTGCACTGACAGCGATTTGCAGTGACAAAGCAACTCTTCTTTTTTTTTTTAGTGAGAAAGGGCGATTTGAGGAGACACGACTAGCAGACACTGATGTGGATATGACAAGGTTAAGCAGAATTCAACTTTTCGTGATGCACCTACTATAAATGCATTTAAATGTTTAAAAATTAATCTTGTCATGTGCTTTAATGTAATTGTAGCCACCTGAATAGCAACTTCTTAATGGCAACATATTACTTAGCTTTACTGTGTGTCTACCCTCCATTAATCCCACCCGCAGCAGCTAGTCAGTGTCCAGAAACTTCAAAAAGGCTAAACAAACTGTGCTGGCAGTTTCTCAGGCTAGGTCTATTTCTCATGGACCTCTGTGAGTACATTTTCTCGTTCCTCTCTCTCTCTGACCTGGTTTGATTGGCTGTACTTCCATTCATCTAACAGGAAGTAAACAAGCTACAGCACACAGCGTTAAACAAAAGAGGGGCCAAAGGTGCCGAGTGACTCAAAAAAAAAAAAAAAAAACAGCGCACCGACACACATTTACTTGTGGATTACTTGTGGTTCCCTGAGGTGATGACACACACCTGGTACCTTTTGATAAATATGTACACTACCATTCAAACGTTTGTGGTCAGTATTTAGTTATATCAGTTTAAAAAAACAAACAAACTAACATTTTTAAACGTTAACAATAAGAAATGTTTCTTAATCACCAAATCTGATGATTTTTGAAGGATGGTAAGTCATTGAAATATGAAAATTTAAATGACGGATACATATTATGACAGAATTTTTACGACCCTGTCCGTCAAAATGACAGACAATGAGAAAGTCTAACGTTGCTCTGAATGTAGTTTTGTACTTACATAGCATGTGGAGGAAAATGAACATCTGAGCATGTCTTCGCATGCACATGACTGTTTGTTCACCTATTGGTATGCAATGTATGCCACAGTCCTCTTATGACACAAATCCCTGCACACCATCATCACGTTTTACTAGGCCATAATCAAGATGTTTGCTTTAGACTAATAGCTCCCTTCCTCTTTCTCTCTGTTAAGCTCGTTTATACTCTTTAGCAAGGAGTTGTTTGTAGAAGTGGTTCTCTTTTTTTGTCACACTCCCCATTAAATCTGGAAAAAACTGTTTTTCCAGGACTTTTTATCAGTTGGCCTATATATATATATATATATATATATATATATAATAGAATATAATATATTAAAACAATATATTAAAATATAATAATAAATGTAATTGTTTTTGTCAGTGGACCACAATAGCAGATTAAACAAGCTAAAAGTAAAAATAAACTTTACTTAAAAGTACCTATGTGATTTGTACTTATTTTGAGTATTCTGAAGCTATGCGACAGCTCTGTGTCAGGAAAAGAATTTTTTTTTTTTTAGATTTTATTAACATGCAACAGTGAGCGCACTATAGAGAAATAAGGAGGACAACGGAGCCCATTTGAATTTAAGGATGTTCCTCTCACACTTTGAGAACCACTTAATTATAGATACATTTTTGCCCCGGATAAAACGTGGCACTTTGTGGTACATCACAAAAACGTGTATTAATTCTACCTCACGCAACACATTCTTTCATCAGGGCAACCTTCTCTTTGATGCAGCCATTTTGTATCCATCCTCCACGGCACTCGTTCCTTCCTCCTCTCATCCTCCCAGCAGGACGCACTCTCACACCCACGACTTTGCTTTTGAGACGTTTCTCTGCTAGTGCAGAAGAAAGAAAGAGATTTTCTCAGAAGTACGCTATCCCTTTTTTTAAAGTTAAAAACCCCACCATATCTTCATAAATATTTCATCATGAAATCTCCTCAAGGTTGGCTGTGGAGATAAGCAGCCTTGAATACATTTGTAAGCCACATCACCTCACATTATCTTGGCACGCCAGAGACGCAGAACTCTAAAGGTTTTTACATCTATTCAGTAACACCTAAGACTAGAATCTGCCAAGAGAAAGAAAGTGATTACAAATGCCCTTTCAGGGCACAAGTCTTCTGAAATGTGCCAAGCAATCGCTGAGATGACAATCTTGTGCCAAGAATGTACTGAAAATTTTATATGCAAGTTCTGCTAATGTTTAAATTATTATCTGGCTAAAGACAGCTAAAAATGAACTAACTCTATTATTCGAAGACTGCTTTTTTGTGTTAAAAACAAACAAACAAAAACAGCAATTAGTAATCACTTTCAATTGAATTTAATTGAGAGGTCAGAGTGAAGTAACCCACGGCAAAGTCCCTTTAAGGGGACATAACATAGAAACGTGAAACGTGCTGCTGGGCGTGCTGTATAATGGCTGCGCGAAACACATTAACAGGCAGGCAGGACGTCTTTTAGTAGCCCTCGGAACACGGCCTATGATTGGACAACATCATCCAAAGACGATATAAATTCATATAAATACATTTAGACCACTTAGGCCCTGTCCCATGCATTTTCGAGACATAACGCCAATCAGACTGTTGAAGAAGTCTGCTGTGGAGCTCGCTTCAGTTTGGGCTTGGCAAAAGTGTGCATCGAAGGCTCATATTGCCCGCAAAGGGGGCACTACCGAGCATTCTTCTGAAACATAAAATGTCAAAAGGGGCACCCTACGGTATTAAGGACTTAACGGACACGCGCACACGGCAGCCATTTTAAGTCCACAAGACCGAAATTGCGTATGAAGTTTGCCATTTGGGACAGGGCCTTATTGATTGCTATCAGGATGTGAAGAGACTTTCAATCTTTCATACCAAAAAAGTTTTTGAAGCAAATCACATATCCTGCCAATTTCGGAATATTTTACATTATCTTTGATCATCAAACATGACATTAATCCTGTGGAGGATAAAATGGAGAAGTACAATAATCTTTTTAGAATGGGACTGATGGCAAGTCGATGCTAATAATGAACCAAATGTCTGCAAAGTCACCAAAGATTCCTGAGAGGCATTACTACCATGGTTTACAGAGCTAACAGACGTCCAAGAGAACTTCATAAATAAGAGGATTATACTGTAAAAAAGTAAAAATATCAGAGAGATGCATTTCTATGGGTGTTCTACATTTTGCGCTTGTATCCTGTTTAGTGCGTCAAAAGCCTTAGGGAGATGCACAGAGAGCTGGAGCTGCCAAACGTCTCTTCCAAACAAAGCTATCGGTGCTCAGCAACCAGACTGAGGCATAGCAGTTGGCTAAACATGCTGTAAGTACTATATTAAAAGATTCATTTAAAATTCATTCACGATGAGTCTGCCTTTTCTGAATGATGTGTCTTTATGGGTTTTGAGTCCTCATAAATACATCAAATTACATCAAATTGAGGAAAAATACTACTAATTTATAAAAAACTGATTAGATAACATACAATACCATTCAAAAGTAAAAGGGAGATTAGATTTTTAAAAAGAAAATGTGCATTAGATACTGCTTTCAAAACATTAAAAAAATCTTACCAATCCCAAACTTTTGCCATTTTCAGCAATTATTTCAAATTCTCTTCATTACCTTATAACACCAAGCTGGAAGCGTTAAAAGTCTTAAAGTCAAAAGTTTTTGTTTGAAGCCTCCCTGCTTAAATTTGCTATTTTTTAGTATTATTGCCACACTGTGACTACATTCACACTACAACAAAACATGACTGCCACTCCTAGTAAATGTTAATCCCATTCAGTACAGTGTTCATAAGGTGACAACTGCATTCAACAACAAAAATTCGGTGTAGAGGTAACCTATGTATTACGTTGGAGTGATTAGCAGCTTACACAAAACAACTATAAACAAAACACTGATTTATTAAAAAAATGTCTAATTTTTTTAATTCACATAATATTAAATTGGTGAAACACAGCTAACACACGTGTTTCTTGTATATACTCAAAAGTTTGGGGTTGGTAAGATTTTTGATGGTGTGTTCACACTTGTAGTTTGTTTCGCTTGGTTTGTTTGATCCAGACCAAAAACCCCCCAAAACATTTAGTCCTGGTCCGCTTAGTGTTCACATTGGCCTTTTGAACACTGAACCTAATGATACAGAGCCTAAAGGCATAAGGATATGTTCACAACTTGATTGGTCGAACCAAACTGTGATGGGCCACATCAGCATTCAGTCCTTCTTAGGATCGCATCTTGTGACATCATGTCCTGTTTTTTGTAGGTTTACATGTCTTTGGTTCGTGCAGGGTTCGTTTGGAAGCGGACCAAGACCCATCTTTTCAGCGGTCTTGGTATACTTTTTTGGTGTGCAAATGAAATGAACCGCACTAACAGAGCAGTCGCACCAGGGTTCGTTTTAAATGAACAAAACATGACAAGTGTGAACACCCTTAATGTTTTTGAAAGAAGTCTCTTATGCTTAACACGCCTGCATTTATTTGATCAAAAATACAGTAAAAACATTAGCAGCATCATTACTCCAGTCTTTAGTGTCACATGATCTTTCAGAAATAATTGTAGTATACTGATTTGCGGTACTATCTTTTTTTCTGAATTCTTTGATGAATAGAAAGTTCAAAAGCATTTTTTGTAACAATCTAAAGGTCTTTGCTGTCATTGGGCCCTATCATACACATGGCGCAATGCAGTGCCAGGTGCGAAGTAAGAAAAGTGTATTTTGTTAGTGTCAGTCTGACGCAGTTTTCAGTTTCAAATCCTGCACCACATTGTTTGAATAACAAATGCATTTTACGTCCATTTGTGCACCCGTGCGTACTGGTCTGAAACTGTTGGTGTGTTGCTATTGTGAGGCAACTGAAATAGACTGTGCCATTAACCAACAAAAACCTGGTCTAAAGTCAATAGCATTTAAATTTGTTTGTTATTTAAAGAGTGCGTTAGTAATGTGCGCCTATAGATGGGTCCATTAAGCGCGTATACACACTGCGTATTACACACACAGGGATGTACAGCAGTACACAAACTAGTCAAATATTAAAAATAATAGGATTACAATATAAAAGATTAATATTGCGTACATAAAGATATGTTGGAATCCGGCTAGTCCCGTAGATGATCTGCTTGCACGCTTTAACCTCGCGCAGAGTCAGATCAGTTTCCTCTCTGAAAAAGGGTTCAGTCTTTCCGCTTGCAAATTCCGCAATGTAAATAGCGAATCTGCCATGGTACAAGTGCAACTAGCTTTTAAAGGGAATGTGAAATTACATTCCGATTGTTTTTTGCACGTTTTTTTGCACGTTACGCCCCAAAAATACCATTTACTCATTAAAAGAATATGCACGACCCTTTTACACCATGGGCGCCGAACATTTTCCCATTGTTAAGCTAGCAAAAGTGGATTTGGACACAGCCTAAATGCACTTGTGCCCTGTGCTTTAGTCCATGCGCTTAGATTGTAAAAATAGGGCCCAATGTGCGCAAAATCTAAATCTCACCCCAAAAAATGAGTGCTACACCAAAATTTTGCTATGGTTACAAATGTCAGTGGCTAAGACAGCTTAGCCAATGGTACCACAAGCACAAGCTCAGTCCCAAACCCTTCACTAGCAACTATACTGAGCTGCAGCATACGAACATCTGTTAGTAACAGGACATTACGTGAAAATCTTCTGTTGCAACTTAGTGACATTAGCCTGAGGTTTTTCACACTGTAGCTTTTGCACAGCAGAGAGAATCAGATGTCTTTCAGAATATTCTGAAGGCTTCATAAACCATTATTTAACATGAGTGATCAAGCGTGTCACTTCTCACCGCCTTTTAAGCAAATGCTCATGACTTTTCTCATCTACTCCCTGGTGCCTGCAGAGTCCCAGAGGGTTACAATCTGTACCTGAACATTAACAATAACAATCTGTTGAAGCACACATAAAGCAATAACTAAGGAGTCAGTTACCAAGAGAGAGGAATCCGGTGTCACAATCAGAAAGAATGAATAGGAGGAGGACGTAACCTAAAAACTAATAGAAAAAAGAAAGTGGGGGTGGTATAAAATGTAGTTCTCTCTTTCAAGCCTAGTATTAATAAAAATGGAATTAAATGCATGAGCGAGTTCAAGCTGCAGTGGGAAAAAACTCGTCACAGCATCTACAGGCTTGGACTCTTTTTAGATTAATATACAAAGACCAATTTGAGTTGCCCTGTATTCTGATACTCACTGAGGAAGGTTATTTTGTGGATGTGTAAAATGAGTATGTACATGCATGATATATAATATCCTCACATTATCCCTGTCTTTGTCAGTTGCAGTGAAAAGGTAACAATATGTTCTCTCTAGACAAAATAAAGCCTTCCACAAACATTAAAAAAAATACACATACATGTACAGTGTTGCAGTGGTCTATACGTGTTTTCATCAGGAAGTCAGCAAAAACTAATATATGCCTGCTTCATATGCATGATATATTGATTATGGGCCAATATAGAATAAAATAAAATAAATCCCTAATAATTTATTAACACTGTTGCACGTAATCCTTAGCAAACCTCAAAATGAATATCTAGTTCTAATACCTGTGCATTCTAATAGTGTGATGCCTAAATTCAATTGTACCAAATAAAATTAGCGACTCTATTTTGAATTTACAGTAGTTAGACAAAATAGTATCGTGATAAAGGGCAGTTTTTCTAGTGATAAAGTTTGTTCACAAGCTGTAAAAAAATGTATCCATAAAAGGATCTCATGAACCCCTAAAAAACCCTTTAAGGTTCATTATATATGAAGCAACTTAAAGGTCTAGAACATTATTTTCTAATAATGTACAGTAGAAGTGAATACACCTATACAGCAATTATTGGACTCTGAGTGACTACATTAATTCAGCTAGCTTCCTTGTATGTGCTCCATTTTCTTTTTGCAACATATATCTCACTTGTTTACATCTACGCAATCACTTTTTCAACTTTCCAGGAGACCTGAGGGACAATAACTGTCACTTCCTTGTGGTGAATTTTTTATGAGAACAATGGCTTTTGGGTGGAAAGGAAAAACACTTGCTCGGAAAAGAAACAATACACACTATCCCTGGGCCATCTACTAATTAACGTCCTTTACGTGGTTTTTAACAGATATAATATCATGGTTTATGGCACAGATCCACATTTATGAGTCCATCTGTGCCCATAGCCTTAAACCTATTAATAGGAGATTCACACATTGCTGATGACTTTGCTAAACTGGGCATTTTGTGTTTCCGTTCACACACAAATAAGGTCCAAAACATAAAGAAGTAAACTCTCTGAAAAGTCCGGTTAAATGACATGTTTTCTCCACGGGCCTGTCAATGTATATCAATTTCAATGGCATTCAGAATATTTATAAAAGCACATATTATAGAAAATAGAGACGTATACTCAATTCTATTCTGAGAACAATCATAACCTCAAACTATAATTTACTATGCAAGCTTGAACTGTTCCACAGTTCCTAGCTCACTGTTTATGTCCTTACAAACTGCACAATTCATGAGTCAGCTGACCAGACTATGTGGCCTACTTACATACAGTTTTTGAAAAAATGCATCAGTATTATTTTTAGGTCCACATTCAAGGTTAATGAATTAGGTGGCAGAAACTGTGCTGGTGATCAAATATTATTTTTGTGCACACTTCATATAAAAATCCTTCACTGGATTGTGATGTTTTTCATTGTTAGTGTTTTGGATCTGTAAAGTGTGTATAGGCCTATTCTGTTATGTTCAGTTTGAGACTAGTTTGCTTTGTTCCTGTTTCCTGCCTGTCTGAGTTCTCATTAGTCGCCTTGATTTGGCATTCTGTTCAGCTGTTTTCTAAGTGTTTCTCCAGGGTGTTTGTGATTAAAGACTGTTTATTTTCATTCTCCATCAAGTTTCAAATTTGTATTTAATTATATAGCACTTTTAAAAACAGCAAACAGGGCTGACCAAACTGCTGAACAATAGACAAGATAAGTAACAAGGACAAACCACACATTCATGACAAAAATATCACAATGAATTAAAAGCTAAACAAACAAAATGGGTTTTAAGATAGGATTTTAAAAAACAGTTAGAGATTGAGCCGGTCTGATGTAAAGCGGAAGGCTGTTCCACAGCCTAGGGCCAGCAATCGCAAAGGCCCTTTCCCGTCTATTTTTTAACCGTGATCTGGGGACAGACAAAAGTCTCTAATCAGCAGACCTCAGGTTTCGTGTGGAATTGTGTGGACAGAGTAGCTCAGACAAATAGCTTGGTGCCAGATTATTTACGGATTTAAAAACAAAGAGAAAATGTAAAAAAAATTTAGAGGTAGCCAATGCAGTGATTTTAAGATAAGTGAAACGTGATCAAATTTACATTTTATTTTGAGGAACTTTGCAGCAGCATTCTGTACTAATTGGAGATGAGCAATAGAGTGTTTGGGTATGCCATAGTAAAGAGAGATGCCATAGTAAAGAGAGATGCAATAATCCAACCGCGATGTAATGAGTGCATGGACGGCAATCGCTAAGTTTTTTACATGCCTCTGGTGTGAGAGACCCAGGTTCGAATCCACTGCGAGACACCAATGTGTCCCTGAGCAAGACACTTAACCCCTAGTTGATCCAGAGGAGTGCGACCTCTGACATGTATAGCAATTGTAAGACACTTTGGATAAAAACATCAGCTAAATGAATAAGTATAAATGTAATGTAAATGCAAAAAGAGATTTTAGAGCAGTATCTTTGTTGCGTTTCAGAGGCAAATAAATTTGTGTATCATCTGCATAGAAATGCTACACCATGCTGAAAATGGAGCCCAGAGGAAGAAAATATATGGGAAAAAGAATGGGTGCGAGAATAGACCCCTGCGGCACTCCACAGGAGAGTTGGGCTGACGAGGACGAAAAATTACCCAGTTTGACAGAGAAACTTGTATTTGTTAGATACGATCTAAACCAACTGAGGACAGTTGCCCACAAAATATTCTATTCGGTAAAAAAAGAGTTTTATGATCAACTGTATCAAATGCCGAGGTTAAGTCTACAGCATTAGGATCACAGATTCATCAGCGTCATTCGCTAACAGTACATCATTAATAGAAACACTTAATAAAGCAGACTCAGGGCTGTGCAGAGGCTTAAAACCAGATTGGAAAGTTTCAAGAATATATATATATATATATATATATATATATATATATATATATATATATATACAGTATATATACAGTGAAATGCCTTGATAAGTTTAATTTTCTTTACTACGCATTCCCAAAGCTATGGAATTTACACCCTCAGAAAAAAAAAATGGCAAAAAGTTAGCGGTACAACAGCTCGTCACAGGGGAAGGGACCATCTTTGTTCTCATAAAAGTTCATAGCAGTACCTTAAAGGTGTATACTATTACTACTCTAAAGGACAGCAATTGGGACTCTCTCTCTCTTTGGACACAGAATAAATGCAATCCCTACTTAATATCAGCTTACTGATCATGGCAAAGCTGATATAAAGATAAATAAGGGTCACAGAGGTGTTACTGATTAATACTGATCACATATTTGCCAGTCTTTGTGTGTCCATAGTGGCTTTCCCTGATCTACTTTGGGATGAATTAGTTGCACAATTCTGACATGTGCAAAATCACTCTTCTATCCTTGTTAAACAGAAACTGATTTGAACAGAAACTGAATTGATTTTCCCATGTATTGATTCTAACGAACATTCAAGAAGCACAACTTTTCTTCATGTAAACATTTGCTTACTTTAACAACGGCATGGTTTAAAAAAAATCAAAATGAAGAGCGACATCCAACTGACATACAGCTGAAACAGCCTCAAGGCAATAAATGATGCAAAGAGGCTCATTTCAGCTGGCAAATGCTCGCGAGTCACGTGCCAACGCTATTACGAGCAATTTCCCTATTCCTATTGCGCTTTGAATTTATGGTAAGCAGATAAGCAAGGGCATATATTTTAATGAGGAAACATCTGCATCTGTAGTATTTGTACATTATACTCTAATGCATGTTTTTTTTAAGTACAGCCCACATGGGATAAATGCTTGAAGCAGTGCTAAATTAGATCAAAGCTAGAGGAATATTTGGATTCAGATTGTATCTGTGTGAGCCAAGTTTTCACAAAACCCACAACGGCATTAAAACCTGAACCATCCTTTTGGGAAGCAGCCAAAAGAATAGGAATATAACTTAATAAAGATGCACTACCATTCAAAAATTTGGGGTAAGATAAAAAAACTAAAAAACTTTTATTCAGCAATTAAGTTGATCAAGAGTGGGAGTTGTAATAGTCATTTATAATGTTACAAAAGATTTCTATAAAAAAAACTTTTTATTCATCAAAGAATCCTGACTCAAAGATTAATTGAATAAAAAGCAGATTAACATAAGAGATAGTCTAGCTGCAGGGTCATCAATTGGACACCGCCGTTCATAGATGTTTCGCTCCCTACGACCGGTACATCGCTTTGGTTGAGGAGGAAAGAAATGGGGTGGGGAATCCTCAACCAAAGCCAGTAGCTCTCTTTCTCTGCTTCCACACCCAGCACCCCCGTGGCTTTCCTCAGCCTTGAGCCTGTTACGCCCACTCCATGTAGCAGCTGGACTGCTGCTTTGCCCACGAAGCCTCGACAGCCGATCTCCACAGGGTGAACAGTTGCTTTCCAGCCAGCATCTTTGCACTTCGCTGCTAACTCAGTGTACTTCTGGTGCTTCCTTTCATGGGCTATTGTCAAATTCTCCTCCCAGGGGATTGGTTAGCTCGATGAGGAGGGCTCGCCTCACTACTGTGGACCACATGATTATTTCTGGTTGGAGAGTGGTATTCATGATCTCTCTTGGAAAGACCAGCTGTTTCCTAAGGTCTGCCAGTATCTGCCACTCTTTACCAGGTGCGAGCATGCTGCTCTTCTTCTGAGCAGGAAATAAGTGTATACCGCCAGGCTTTACAAACCCTGTCAGGGCATGCTCTTCAGTTGCTGGTGAATGATTTGCTGCCACCCTCCAGGATCTCGGCCAGTTTTGTCAGGATTGCATCATGGGGCTACCTGAAGCGTCCCTGGGTCAGTGCCACTCTGCATCCCGACAAAGTGTGTCGGAGAATTGCTACGGTGCAACCGCACAGATGATAGCCCACTTCATCACCATACCAGAGTGTGAGGTTCTTAGGGCATGGAAGAGTGTCGTGGACGCCCTCAACAACAAACTAAGCCTGGATTGAGGCATCCTCCAGATATCTTCCCAGGTAAAATGCCTGTTGATGGTAGCATCCCATCTCGTCCAGGCTCCTTGCGTGCCCTGGGATATTGCCTTCAGCGCTCATTCTTCTGTCTTGTGATTTCGTCCACCACCATGGTCTTCTGATGTCTCTTGGTGGCTTTGGACCCGAATTGCTGCACTGCTCCCCAGCCCAGCCCAGCCCAGCACGACTGGTCTGGACAGCCCCCATCACTTCTCGGTGTTGCAGAGTGGCGATGGCGCGCTCCACCTCTGCTAGCGCCTTCCATTTGCGGCCTGTGTGGATGGGGACATTCACACTCCTTATATGAGCGTGTCTGATGAGTTCTTTAGTTCCAGCACAAGGCGAGCCTTCTAGGCAAGTTCAGTCCTAGAGAGCCGCTGTCCTGCAGAGTTTGGCTTCAACAATGAAAAAAAACTCTTCAGCCTATAGCCTTAGTAATCCTGAAGACATTGATTGGCTTGTTCAGATGTGTTTGATTAGGGTTGGAACTAAATTCTGCAGGACAGGGGCTCTCTAGGACCAAACTTGCCTACCCCTGTCCTATATCCTAGGCTGATGGATTTGATAGGGAGATCCAGCATGCTTTGACCGAAGAGACCTGTTTCTAAAAAGCATTGGTGCAAGCCTATCCACTTGCGGATGAAGTTGTTGGCTAGGCTATTCATTCTGCTGACGAGTGATGAAGTGATTTCGCAGACATTAAGGGGCCACGGGTTTTGTTGGTACAGGATGTGCTGATAGCACCACACCTTGTACTTCCCGGGTAGTCGACTCTGCTCAATCTTTGCCAGACCTTCTGCGAGTTGATGCTTGGTTATCTTTCCCATCTGCCTGTCTGACAAGTCTGCCGTGTACAGCCTCCCCAGTGGTTTTTCGTCCAGCCGTGGAATTGGCTCCCCTCCTGCGGCGAAGCTGTCCTGGACTTGCAATATGCCTTTCCTTATCGTCAGGCTTCCTGATTTTTCCGCATTGACCTTCATCCTCGCCCCCGCTATATAGTAAGCTAATATTCACGAAATCTGAACAAACAGCTGAATTCTGTCGCATACAATTGATTTACTGAATAAGGGGATTTATATCATGCCAAACAAAATGAATGCCAAAAATGCATGCAATGTTACGTGACATAGGCACAAGAAATAATATTTTTTCCCCACTATTCTCGAGGCTCTAAAATTACCACAAGAGAAAGAATGCATATCACATTTCTCTCTTATTATTCTCTCTTTTCCTTATTTCACATTCTCTTTTGTCTCTTTCATTTTTTCATTTCATGTATTCTTATTTGAGCTTTTCATCCTCATTATTATACACCCTTATCGTTCTCACTTACAGTCTATATAATCCTATCAGCCATCTCACTCTGCCCATGAATAACCTCTGGATTTTCCCAGAAGCCTTAGTGACGTAGCTTTAGGCACCCTCTCCTCTATTCCCGGCTGGGATGCCCTCTCACCCTTTCAGAAGCACTGCAACTCCCTGACCTCATGTTCGTGACATTCTAGTGTTACCTGGAAATGTCCCAGTATGCTTACATTCTGTTACCAGTTATCTAAGGCCACTTTGCAGGCGTCACCTCATAAAGAGGATTTTTTGCCCCGGTTTTGATTAAAGTGCTCATATGGTGAGGAATATTGGGTGCAACACTTCCACGCCTATTCGGTTATCAGATATTTGATATTTCTAAACTAAACTAGAAAAAAAGAACAAAAAGAGTAAAACCTGCTGTTCTGCAGTACATATGCTTCTGAAAATCCCAATATTAAAAAAGAGCTGCTGAACTTTATTTTTAATGAGGTCCCTGTGTTCTGTGTTTAACAATTTGAATGGTACATTTCAGCACAGAATAGTTTGCGAATCTGTCACTTTGCAAAGAGACTGTTATTGAAGGATGGAGCAGCTCTAAATATTTGACTCAAACCCACGGCCACAGCTTATAGCAAAAATCGCAAATAGATAGGCAATGGTACTGCCTAAACTGATATCAGGGGCTCTTGTGACATGTTTTTAAAAATTATTTAAGTTTTTTCTCCACAAAGAGGGTTGGTCATTTCTTTCTGTACACTAAAATTAAGCCTGGACCACTGTAGTCACATGGACTATTTTAAAGATGTCTTCACTACTTTTCTGGGATGAGAGAGTAATTAATGACAGAATTTGAATTTTGGGTGAACTAACCTTTTAATCGTTTCCTGTTTTGTAATGTTTTTAATAGCATGATAATATTGTATACCATGATGTAATTATTGTGATCGTCACTAGAGGTCCACAAGATATAGGTCTAATGACCAATCCTATCACAGATTCAAAGAAAATACTAATAATAATCATTTTAAAAATATGTGATAAGACAACTTCAACAAGATTTGAACAAACCTTTTGGATGACGCAAAAGTGTTTTTGAATGGTCTGCCTTTGCTAAGACTTCTGTATGTCTGGATGCCTAAATAGCCCCTTTGACTTGGCTAAATGTGGTTGTATAATCGAGGGCAGTATAGCTCAGGATCACTGCCAGTCTTTCATTACTCTCTCTCAGTTTAAGTCTTTGTTTCCCTCTCTAGAGAGAGAAATCCAACCCACACAACATGCTGGAGAAAGAAAGTAACTGTGTGTATGTGTGCAACTCTTCTAAAAATAAGTATTTCATTCAGAGGCTACAGCAATACCACTTTTCTCTCAAAAAATGCTGCAGAACAGAACACCTGATGTGTTCACTGTCTGACATCCCATAATGCCATGCTAACAAGAGGCAGCGGAGGAAAACGCTCACTGGAGTTTAAATGTAAATGCGATCATCACATTAGCAGCAGAAGCAGTTTAGTTATGACAGTCTAAATCTGAGTCGCTCCAGAGAGGCTTACCATCAAGACACAAACTTCACTAACATGTGCGACACAAATACAGAGGTTCCCGTCCCACAACATATTTGGACACTAAGAGACACTAACTGTATGATAGATAGCACAATATCAAACCAAATGGTGTCTGTAAACAAAAGCTTAATTAACATTTTCAGTGTTGGGGGTAATGCAAGTAACATAACTAAATGTATTCTTTCAAGTAACTAGTAAAGTAATTCATTCATTTTAAATTCACAACAAAAGATTTACTTATATATATATAAAAACTTTTCCATTTATTGCCTGACACCTCTCCATTCCCCATGTTAAGAGAAATCGGAAGTGAATGTTTGTGCAAACGTGATGGTTATTGTAGTTCTAGACTAAATGTAAACATTTACTCCTCTCACTAGCACAAAACGGATTCAGAATTACTCAAAAATAATAAAAACAGTGAAATGCAAACTCAGAATATTACACAAACCCGTAATAGATGTTAAATAACAAAAACACTTTATGCATGTAATCACTTTATTAATCAAAATCTTCGCTGCTGACCTTCATTGATCCAATTCAACCATACTAATAAGCAAAAATGACAAACTTGACATTTGTGTTTGGATTGTTTGAGCTGCACCCTCTACTGTACAGGCGTGAATACAAGGCCAAATTCAGACAAAAATAAAATGCCTTTCTCCCATTCTAATAGTTTTCGCCCACAGGACTGCCGCACAGTGTTGTAGTACTCGAGACTCGGACTCGTCTCGGACTCGGTCTCGAGACCATATTTTAATGGTCTTGGTCTTGTCATGGACTCGTGTCCATTTGGACTCGGAATTGACTCGTACTCGAACATTTTTTTTTTAGGACTCGGAATTATTCCCGAGTCCACTCGAGTTCAATTAAAAATATTTTTCATGATTATTAATGTATGTTAATAAAATATTTTTTTAAATTGATTGACACCCCCAGTGATTGGTGATTTTCTAGTGCGCAACTGCGCATGACAAATTGTAATAAAATTACTTTTAACACCACCTACTATGTGGCCTTTTTACCCTAAACTGATCATATTTTTTAAACTCTAAGTAAATTCAGAAAAAAAAAGGATTTCTCTAAGTAAATAAAAGTAAATTAGGTAATCAACCGTCTCTGGTCTCGGACTCGACTCTCTATGGACTCGGTCTTGACTCGGACTCGACTCTCTCTGGTCTCGGTGTCGACTCGGACTCGAGTGAGGTGGTCTCGACTACAACACTGCTGCCGCATACTGGATGTTTTTCCTATTTCACACCATTCTTTGTAAACCCTAGAAATGGTTGTGCGTAAAAATCCCAGTAACTGAGCGGATTGTGAAATACTCAGACCGGCCCGTCTGGCACCAACAACCATGCCACGCTCAAAATTGCCTAAATCACCTTTCTTTCCCATTCTGACATTCAGGATATTGTCTTGACCAGGACCACAGCCCTAAATGCATTTAAGGAACTGCTATGTGATTAGTTGATTAGGTAATTGCATTAATGGGAAATTGGACTGGTGTTCCTAATAATAATCCTTTAGGTGAGTGTAGTTCAGTATGGTTCCTAGATGCGTTGTCACTTTAGACAGTCATAATTTATCTGTTTAGAAGTGAACATATGACCACCTGGTCATCATTATGCAATCAGTCTTTAAGAGTCACACACCACAGAAGCCTATAGCCACACTCACAATATGGCTCAATGGCCACTAACAGTTTGAAATCCTCTTAAAGTGTTCTTGTGAATTGGCTTTCAACCAGAACCTTAGTTAAAGCACACCAAAGGTGACAGAGTGTGAGCGGGTCTATGTGTTGCTGTCTGTCTGAACAGGAGGGCAAGATTTAGGGCAGCTACAAACCCTGCAGTGCTTAAGCACATCCAGACAGGAGTGTATCAGCTCTGAGATAAGGGACTACGTCTAAGCCAGGACCGGTGTTTAAGCTGTAAGCATGTCCAGGCGGAATCAGCATAATTATTCTACGCTGAAGTTGGGGGGAAATCTGCCAGTCTATTGACACTTAAAAAAAAGATTCCCCTGCCTGCTATGAAAATGATAAATGTCCCCATTTTTCCCTGTTTAAATGGGGGGAAAATCGAAGATAACGTCAGTAGACTATGGAGTACCGCAAGGATCGGTGTTAGGCCCTCTGCTATTCTCAATATATATGCTATATATATGCTGCCACTTGGTAATATAAGAAAACATGGAATTAATTTCCACTGTTATGCTGACGACACTCAATTATATATTTCATCACGACCAGATGAAAACACTAACTCATCTAAATTGACACAGTGTCTCTCACAGTGAACGCGTAATTTCCTGCTTTTAAATTCAGGTATTACTTAGTGGTCCAAAAACCTACACACAAAACCTCTTACAAAACAACTTTAATAGAAGGGTGTCCTATTACTTTATCCACTACAGTAAAAGACCTGGGTGTCAAACTAGCCCGCAACTTGTCTTTCGAAAATCATATTTCATATGTTACATGAACAGCCTTTTTCCACCTTAGAAACATTGCTAAGCTACACAACATGCTATCAGTTTCTGATGCAGAAAAGTTAGTTCACGCATTCATGACCTCGAGACTAGATTACTGTAATGCTTTATTAGCCGGTTGTCCTGCATCCTCAATAAACAAGTTACAGTTAGTGCAAAATGCAGCTGCTAGATTTTTTACTAGGTCAAGAAAATATGATCACATAACACAGATTTTATCATCTCTACACTGCTTACCAATTAAGTTCCATATCAATTACAAAGTACTACTACTGACCTATAAAGCCCTAAATAGTTTAGCTCCTGTGTATTTAATGGACCTTCTATCGCCCTACAATTCATCGTGTTCCTTAAGATCACTAAATTCGAGGCTTCTGGTCATTCCAAGTGACAGGAACTTGCTACACTGATGGGGAAAAAGCATGGGACTCAGCCGTCACCTTCTTCGTTGCTCTGATTGGTTGTAGCGCTATCCAATTGCGTGCAGAGAGAATTTGAAAGACAACCGTTTATCCCGCCCCTCGGATCGAGCCCTGTCAATGATGAGTTTCCAGACCTAACATCTTGATGTAGGTCTGGCATGCCAGGCTAATTAATATGTGCTTCATATAGTACTAAGCAACTAGTAAATAGTCAGAATTGGACCCTAAACTAAAGTAATACCAATTAAATATAAACAAATGAAACCACTAATAATGATTTATAACCAATACGGTACTGAAACACCAACATTATTTCAGGAAACAGAGAAATTATCACATTACTTTTTACAATATTGTTAGGACGCCAGCTCATTTTGATAATACTGACAGTTGGGCAGTGGGTTTACTGGAGCTCATGGGTCTCATGCTGGATTAAAGATGCCCCAGGAAATCTAGTGACATGTGCCAGTCCCTGGAGCACCATAGTCATGCTGGAGTCATGAGAACACGTGACAAATCACACGCTCCCAACATCTCCAACGTCCTCCTCAAACATCAATAATGCTCACTACATTCAAATATGTGGGAAGCATTTCACAGCTGTTCATAAAATAACAACCATAGTCTGGCACACACCCTCTGTGTAATTGTAATGTATGAATATGATTTAGTACAACAGCTTAGTTTGAAGGTTTCTCCATTCCATTCTATTCTGAATTAAACATTACATCCAATTGGATTTGTGTCCAAGTCCCTAGCATCAGAATTGAATATATTTGTAATGACTGTCTATTGTTGTTTTTTTTATGCCACAATAACAATAACAGCAACACCCTTCACATATGAGTCCTTTTGAGGAGTTTTGGACATGAATATGTATGGGAGGGCTTGCTGAGTAGAGGCAAGGAGTCGAAAGAAGGTCAAGCAGAATGAGATAACTGGGGTATGGAACGAGGGAAAGGGAGCAATAGAGAGGAAAAAGTTCAATTTAATTTCCCCTCAGCTTCAGTGAGTGTCATAACTGCCTCTCGAGATGTAGAGGAGCAAGAGGGAGCACAGCAAGCTGGCGGCCATCTGCCATCAACACTGCGGCTTCATCCTTCAGCAACCCTGCTGGCTGAATTTTTCAGCCTTTTTTCAGTCTTTTTTTTTGTTTTGTTTTACTTTGAGCTTTTAAAACTTCTTCGGACACTGCAACAGTTGTGATATCATATGATGTCATTTTTTATAAACATGAATTCAACATATAACAATTAGTAATACATTCAAATTGTAAAAATATATAACTGACTTTACTGCAAAAATATTTACGTTTTATTAAATTACAATAGCCCTGGTAGAAGCCCTTTTGCATACTTCCTGGCATTAAAAACATTACTCTAGTCTTGGTTGTCCTGTGGTTAAACAAGGATCTGTTAAGATCTACTAAAGCACTGCTTTTCTCGCAGAAAGCACTGGCTATTCACACCTTGTAACACTACAGCATTCAGACATATGTAGGCCAATGGGAGAAACTTATGTTGCCCTGGCAACTGCATCCACTGCATACGCCTACTTCAGATGGACTCAGTTCATCACCTGGAATGCTAGATTTGGGATCATATAATCTGATGGAGCTTAAGGATGCCCACATTACAATTGCCCACTAATGGAATTCATAATCGACTAATACACAATCTTTAAAAAGTTGGGGGTAGGTAAGATTTGTTTAGTGTTTTTTGGGGGGGGGGGGGGAAATGTCTTTTCTTTTGTTTTAAAACAGTAATATTGTGAAATATCGTTAAAATAACTGTTTTCTATTTTGAAATAATTTAAAATGTAATATATTCCTGTTATGATAACGCTGATTTTCAGCATCATCACTCCAGTCTTCAGTGTCACATGATCCTTCAGAAATCACTCTATTATGTTGATTTACTGCTCAAGACATATTTCTTATTATTTTCAATTTTGAAAGCAGTTTTGCTTCTTAATATTTTTGTGGAAACCGTGATACACTTGTTCACAATTCTTTGATGAATAAAAAATAAAAATTAATTGATTTTTGTAAATGTCTTTACAGCCACTTCTGATCTTTGCTAAATAAAAAAATTCTTTGAAAAATAAATGTCAAAAATATTTACAATTTTTTTTTACAAAAATAAATAAAATTTTTGTAAATGTCTTTACAGCCACTTCTGATCTTTGCTAAATAATTATTATTTTTTTTTTAAATAAAATGATTTTTTTTTATCCATCTCGGTTTATGATTTTTTCTCCGTTTCGGTTGTCCACTGGACCCGTACAGCTTTCATGGTCACCATTCCAAAAGTTGTCGCGTCTCCTTGTACACTTGTCTCTTATTGGCTATTGTGGAAGTACTAACGTAATCAGTCGTCTTCATCCTTATTTAAAATCCGTAAATATCAAACAATCGGAACCGATTGATGCCCTGGGCACGATTTCGGGAGGGGAAATCCCTGTAGTCTGAACCCAGTTTTACACGACCAGTGGCATATGTGGGAAATGTTTGATAAACCTGTACAGAAACAATCATTACTTTAACATTCGATTGGTGACAATAGTGCTATTGAAATGACACACCATCTTTAAGACAAAAATTTGCTTTGAGGAGCAAAATGAGATAGAGCCTAAGGCTCAGGGAACAGAGAGAGAGACCAAAGGTAGCAGTCATGACAGCCAGGTCAATGTCTGGGAACAAAGAAGTGCTCCCTAATATATTTCCTGGTAATATAACTCTGCGAAACCAGAGACCTCCACACTGAGCAATTAATAGGCCATTACCGAACCATCGTCCCCCAGCAAGCTTTGATCTTACAAGTAGTTTTGTAGATCTAAAGTAAAGACACTGTTTCTTTTGAAGGAGACAGAGGGTTACCATCTCACATCAGTGTCCTTACTTTCACTTGTCAATGTCCATTCAGATTTAAGGATCAAAGGATTTGAGGACGTCTGTCTAGGTGTGACGTGACCAGGCTTCTTAAATCAGCCCTGAAAATCCACGCTAAGAAATTACTTCCAAGAATGGCACAAACATAGTGGCAGAGAACAAATCAAAGCAGGATTGGAGTTATGACGAGACTGCCGCAGCTGTCTCTTTACTGCAAATCAAACGCAGCGGGCTGAATTATCATATACTGGAGGCCTGTCAGAGAGCTTTTATCATTCTAATTAGTTTGCCGAAAGGCTACAGCTGTGGCTATTTTTATTTGAGAACGAAGGAGGAGAAATTAAAACAAGATGCTGACAGTGTTGCATGCGTTCAGAAGACGTATGCACGGATGACTTGGACCTACTGCTAGAGGGGGGCCATCACTACTAGATGAAAAATGAACGAGCCGCAGAAAAAGAAGGAATTATAACCTTGGAAATTTAGAATAAAAAAAGTATAATCCTTGCAAAATTATTGCAAGATCTATACACTCAAATGGTTCTTTATTAGCATCTACAATTCCATGATGAACATTTAGCATCAATGGAATCATTCCATTGGATAAAATGTTCTATATAGTGGAAAGCGGTTCTTCTGATTACATGTTCTTAATGCTAAGGAAAAAAAATGTCATCTTCAATGGCATTTTGCAGCGAAAAGCTCTCTTTTGGCACTTTTATTTATAAGAGTGAGGGTGCTTGGTGGCTTCTATTGTTGATTATACCTGCCCTTCCCAACCCTGTTTCTAAAGGATGACCAATAGCACACATTTAGGATGTCTACCTTATCAAGCACCTGATCCAACAAATCAGCTCTTTAGTAAAGTTCTCCAAAATCTACTATGTGTGTGTACTGTGTTTGTTTTGGGTCCCTCCAGGAACCAGGTTATATCCACCTGTGGCATGCTGGAAAATAAAAGCGCAGCAACATATGGCATTCAAGATTAGCCTTTTAGCTCATTAGGATAGTGACTCAACAGGGTCACTCACAATCTTAATCTCAAGATTAAACAAATAATGACGAACACAGTGGGGGTGGGTCGAGAATTTGCCAGACCAGCCAAAGGTAACCCCTCACACCATTTTATTCACCATGGAGAGATATGGCAGCTCTCTCACACTAGACTACTCCTCATGATATGGTAGATGCTGTTGGAGAAATAGTGTGGTAGCAAATGGTAATAACCTGCTTCAAATTAATTAGTAAGTGAGGGAAACATAAAATTGATTCTTAAAAGGTGTCCAAAAGTTCAAGAAAATCACAGGATTGACCTCACCTTCAGGAAATGGGTTAGGCTGAATCACATAGAGGAAAGCGTGCATCATGTTAAATAAAATCCCAATGGCCCCTGGCTCGTAATAGGCGACGGTCTCGTAAACTCCGGAGGGGACGAAGCCGAAATCCAAAGTTCTCCGCGCTGGAGCAGCAGGAGTGCCGGGCTGCCCGTCCTGGAGTTCCCCGGACGTCAAGCCCCAGCACAGAATTATCAGTACTGTTTTCCACAGCATGATTAGTTCTAGTGTTAAAGCAATTCCAGATGATGGAAGTGGAGGAAATTCTGGGTGTACAGAATAAACCGGATAAACCGCAGGTCTCAAGTCCTGCAATCCGGCGAGCGATTCATGATGACCATGGTCCCCCCGTTGCGAGCGGCTCCTGCAGGTTCACCTCGCGTCTCTCTGTCGGCCAGTCAGAGATGCCCTGCTATAATAACACGGCTGGTGAGCGTGAGCCAGTGAGGTGAGAGTGAACACACACTCGCTTTTGCTCGTGCTCCGCCTGCCGGGTGCTAAAGATCAGTGACGCGATGATTTAATTTAGGCAGTTTCTATCATCTTTACCACTTTCAAACACTGATGAAAGACTATGTGACTTTTTAATCACCCCGTTGTCCCCGTTGTCAGTGGTGTATCCTACTGACTCGAGGGATTTTCTTCTTCTTCTTCATAGGCTATTTAAATAATTCCACAACTTTCCGTTATTTTTAATAGCTCCCTAATCAAAAAAGTAATGACATCATCCTCTAAGCAAAGGATTTTTTTTTTTTTAGAAAACGACACAAACATAAATATTTAATAAAATATGTTTTGTGGTAGCCTAGATGGGTTGTCTCACTCAACAAAATAAACATTATGCTTAAAGATCAAAATGAATGTAGTGGCCCTGATAGCTATTTTTTGAACTATTTCATTGTAAAAATGTCTCTTAATTGAACCAAAATAGCATTAGCACTGTTATTATAATTCTTATGTGGAAACTTAATACTCTAAAAATGTAATTAAACAGACTCTGAAAGTTTCCTATTCTGAAGTAAAATCTTAGGCCTATTTACATCTTGGTGGAAACATCATTAATGAAAAACGAACATCTTCCGTCAGGTAGAATATCATCCTGATCAGCATCTTTTGTTGGTCCCAGAACATTGTTTCCTGTCACAAAAATACCGGTAGTCATATCACACATTATAACCCATCACTGAAATCATGAGGAAATGGGAGGGTTAATAAAATTATTGTTCAAGCCCTACAATACAACTTATAAATGGAAATCCTGAAAAATCGGTCCCCAGAGTCAAAATCTGCAGCACAGGGAATATATGAATGGTATCCTAAGCAAAACACATGAGGATGATTATTTCAAACTTATGAATTTTATCTAATTTCCCAGCTTTTCATGTGTTAGCCAAATAAGTTCACCCACTGAGTGGGCTCAGATCTCCAACAATATGACTCATTTGATTTCTCTCAGATTTTATTAAGGCATTAAATGTTTGAAAACAAGACCAGAAAGTACTTGGAAGATATTTGGAAGAATGTTTTAATCAAACAGATCTCAATCCCCATTGACTACCATAGTATGTATTTTTTCCTACTATGGAAGCCAATGGGGATTGGGATCTGTTTGATTAAAACATTCTTCCAAATATCTTCCTTTGTGTTCAGCAGAACAAATAAACACATAGAGGTTTGGAACAACATGAGGGTGAGTAAATACTGACAGAATTTTTTGGGTGAACTAACCCTTTAATGTATTTCATTCATATAAGCCGACACATGGAGAGTACTTTACATTACTCAGCTAACTCATTAATCGATCACCACAGACCAATTTAACATGACAGCATTATGTTAGATAACAGTTATCATTCATAACTGGGTCACCTCTCTAACTGTGCAATTCCAAAAAGCCAATGGAATCAAAATCTACCCAACTAAAGCAAATGGCCTTAAATTTAGCACCAGGAATGTTATTCCTTCACTATACCCTATAGCCTAGGAAACAACTGCTTAATTCATTAAGAATGTGAAGGTTCAGAATGCTGGAACTGGGAGTACATGATATCAGAGCTGGAATCCACATGATTACATTCTCTTTCTTGCAATGGATTAAAGGATTCTGTAAAGAATGCAATGGCTGCAGAATGTTCTGTGTGTCAGACATTGCCAAACAAAGGCAAAATCCAACAGTGTCAAAACCCTGACGATCTGTTTGGAGAAGGAACAATCCTTTTCCGACATGGCAAACAGTAAGATGACAGATTACCATGGTCGCATCAGTGGGCAAATACACTGGGTGGTCCAGCAAAAAAAAAAAAAAAAAAAACTCTCATTAACATACATACTTTGAGATAAAATACTACCTAGGATATTAATATTGATACACAGAATATACTAGATACTCAAGAGTAAAATTACAAGAGGATTTCTTTGTTCTAAAGCCAAATGGCCATACAGTTGCCTTAGAAACAACCTACTGCTCTACCTCCTCCATGTCTAAGCGTCAAGTAGGTATCTGTAGGTCACAAGGGAGGTTTGTGGTGGGTGTAAGGGAGGCGAAAATTACCTCATGAACATGGAGATGCTGGCGACGGCTGAGGGCGGATTTACTAGCTGTCCATCAGTCTGTAAATTCTGTGGGAGTGAAGGTCACAAAGTGGCAGATTACAGTCTCAGGCTCCCTGATACTGTTTAAACCAGAGCATAACATGGACTGACAAAACTAAAAGGTGAATAAAAATGGTATTCACCAAACAAAAAATTCAAGAGATGACTGTCAAAAAAACATAAAGGCACAAATTGCAAAACAACTTTTATTTGCCATCCCAAAAATGGCATTACATAAAAATTTGAGTCGTCGTCACCCTTTACGTATGAAACCAATTTTTAGCGTTATGGTACA
Source organism: Pimephales promelas (assembly GCF_988280905.1). Lineage (NCBI taxonomy): Eukaryota > Metazoa > Chordata > Actinopteri > Cypriniformes > Leuciscidae > Pimephales > Pimephales promelas. The sequence goes on from NC_142777.1 coordinate 30,010,012, forward strand.
TTTTAAAAACAATAAGGACAACAACCTGTGCAACCCTGTTCAGAATCTTTTCAAAATTCGTCTTCCAATTTTTACAAGGATAACAGAACAAAATACAATATACTGAAATGAAAATGACACAACTTTCAAAATATGGCAGGAACACTTCTATTAAGTTAATTTAAAAAAGAGTTTCAGTCAAAAGAGAACGACGGAATATCCATTCAAGTCACATGGCTTTGGGTACCACTGCACCACATGACTGTATACAGGAGGTAAATTCATGACAGGCTGCACAGACTTTTGCTCATTTCTAAATCAACTTCTATGCAACATTATAAAATACTATAAACATGTCATTGAACTATTAATCACTCTATAACAATTTACTTACATTTAAAACAACAAAATCATTATATTGGTCAAACAATATGATTGGTCACAGATGAGTTGAAAAAAAAACCACACTCCTATTTTATGTTTCACTTCATATGAAACAGTTATTTGCTCTTTCATAGCTGGTGTAAACAGGTCAATATCATACTCATAAACAAAACAAAAATACTCTGTACCGCTTAAGACAATATGGCAAATCAGTGCAAAGTTAAGTCTGCTGGATTGGCACCTTGTATATTATCCAGAGCTAAATTATCAAGCAGCCTGGTGTTAGGCTAGACAAACCTTCTCTTTCTTTTAAATAGACAATGAAAAAACACACAGTAATCCATCAAACCAAATAACACCTTTACAACTTCTAAAAACAAATATTTGGCAGACTGAGCAAATCTAATGGCAGCATTATTGGCAATTCTGTTTAGCATAATATTCTACGCCAAAAGTGTCAATAAATAGAAATGCATCTATTAAATAGTTTTATATCTATTAATAAGTGTTTAAAAACAAATATATAATTCATGTTTTTAGTTTCTACTCTGACACATTTTGCGTGGGAAGAGTCTAGTTTGTAAGACGTTCATGCCTCATTTATTGTTCAATATGTTCCGTCTCGGATAAAAATCGAGACAAACATATCCTAGAGCAACATTTACTGGATTCTAGTCCATGTGATGTGCCAGCCTGCCGAGGGTGAACAGAGTCTTTGTTTTGATTTGAAGTGCTTTACGTACTCGATCTGATTCCTTAGATATTCCACAGGAATAGAAGTTAGAGATAAATAGTAGCAACCTCTGAAGAACTCACTCGAAAGCCCCTCGCAATTATGTCAGACTCATACTCCTGAGTCTCCTCGACTTTCGTTCCTGAGCAGTTACTGTGGTGATGGGGTTAAAATTCACCCGATTCGGTTGCCGCATATTGTGAAGCGGTCGATCTCCAGCAGATCTTTATTTGTGGTTCTGTGTTTAAGTTCAGTAGATTGTGGTGTCTCGCTGCTGCTCTCCTCTGGTTTAGGGGGAGAATCTGGTGGCGGATCACTGGCCACCACAGTTACAGGGGGTGGAGCCGGGGGAAAAGGCTTCACCCTGGGGGTCGGCTGTTTGGTAATGGAGGTGGAGGGCTGCTGAACTTCAGGTTCAGCTAAAAACAGAGGTAAAGAAACAAAGGAGAAAAGAAACATGATTCTTTAAAAACTCTCCCCAAACATCACGTGTTTAGAACAGAACGACAGAATAACTTGAATAATCCAAACTGGTGTTACCAGAGGGTGGGGGAGATTTGGCAGGGTTGGCTTTCTTGGGAGTTTGCTTTGAGGTTTGAGCAGTCGGTCTTTCAAACAGCTTACCCTCCATGTTAGCTTCTTTCACATATCGACAGGACTTTCCCAGAATAACTATACTATTCAAGACTTTCAGTGTTATCAATCTGCAGAATCAGACCAAACAAGTAAAAAGATTAAAGCTAAAACCTAAAACAAGCTTGTTTCAGGCAGGCTACTCACACAATACTGCCAAAATGTTACAAACTACTGTACTCTACAGAATAATTAGCGAAAGTAGCAGGTCAGACTACATTATGTAGTGAGCTATCCTCCTCACTACATTAGGAAATGTTGTAGTAAAACTTAAAATACACTGACGTGTACACGAAAGTTTGGGGTCTGTAAGATTTCTGTTAAGACAACATTTATTTAAACAAAAATATAGTAAGAAGAGTAATTTGGTGAAATATTACAATTTAATATATTTGAACAATTTATTCATCTGAATTTTCAGCATCATTACTCCAGTCTTTAGTGTCACATGATCCTTCATTTGATCTTTCATCCTTCAAAAGACCAGCATTTATTTGAAATGGAAATCTTTTGAAATGTTAGGAGGATAGTATTTACTATAAATGATCAATTCAATGCACCCTGGCTGAATAAAATTATTAATTTCTTCTTAACACATTACTGGCCCCAAAATTTGAACAATAATGTTTAAAAAACTTTCACTACATGATATGAAAACTATACTGGCACAACCACCTCTACTGAGAAATTGACTTTATATTTGTATTACTGCCCAAAACTGTTCTCAGAATCCGTTCACTGACTATATCCGATTATCCGTACACATCAGGAAAACATTCAAACACTAGGTCTGTCGGGATTGGGTTGCAAGAAGAGTTATGCAGTAAACATAATAGTTTATGTGATGCCTACAATTAGGTAATTGATTTTACCCAAGATAAAAGAGGAGCAGACAGACAGATGAGAGAGCGCCCTGGATCTTCACTGAGCTCATCACCACCCGAATCAACTGAAGGAGATACAGAAAACAAAACCATATCCTCAGTATCAGTAAAATATCATTTGTTGTTTAATGGGTTTGAAATAAGCATGTTGGAAATCTAACAACATGATACTTTAATAAGCATTACAAATACATAAATAATAATTAAAATAACAGGAGTAGCTAAATAAGTGAAATATTTTCTCACCAGTACAGCAAGAGGCAAAGGAATGAAGCCCATCCTTCTCGCCACTGAATCGCTGTAGTCTGTGTAGGCCTGTCCGTAAATAAACCGCATTTGGATTCTATTATTTTCCTTATTTTTTGATAAGGAAACAGATACTAGTGCTGTCAAATTTCTTTTTCAAATAAAAAGTATTTACAAATAAATATAATTACATATTACATTCACAAATCAGACAATAAATGATCACTTACATTTTGTTGTCGACTGCTGACAAGTTCAAAGGCCAAGCTGGCTTTATAGTCACTGTAGACCTAAAGAAGATGGAAATCATGGTTTCACATAATGGTTAATGTGTTGCCTGTGTTTATGTATATTTTAGTGCAATTTCTGGCCATGTCTAGTGATATGTGCATGTGGTCTTGAGATCGATTATCTTTGAAAAACAAATTACATCAGCAGTGATGTCATTGAATTTTGTGATGAAGGCATGCTTGACAATGTCAACCGCAATCTCAGACATGATGACCATGAAGACATCAGGAAGCAGAACCCAGAGGTGATCTGCAAGCAATATCAACACTATTAACAGATTAACCAATCATTTTTTAATAGTAGTTTAAGCAAGTATCACAGCCACTATGAATCTGTCTAGATCTGCCTCATAAAGATGCCAAAGATCCAAAAGCTTTATTCTGGCACAACAATAAACCAATTACTAGATTAAAAAGAAAATAGATTCTACTTTAAAAATGTCTGCCTTTTTAGTCATAATCAAGACCTGAGTTCCATGAAAACTGCTCCATGTTTCTCAGGCACACGATGAGGAGCAATACGTAATTGGTGAACCGTTCCTTGATATCTGCAAGACAGAAATATAAAACCAACACATGAGCAACAATGTCTGCACATCTTATTATATTCTCAAAACCACTCTCCTGCAAAATGTGAGGGGAAACCATTCAACAAATAAAGCTTTTAGCTTGTAAGACTTCAAAGGACGGTAATCCGTACAACCCATGCAGATTGTGTATGAACAGTAACTTGAGGATTTCTTCCATCATGGACGACCACAAGACGTAGTGGCCACTTAAAGGTGGAGAGAGAGTAAACAGCGGAAGGCAGAATAGGTGCTGATTACAGTATTCATAAAAGCTCTGTAGGAAAGAGGACCTCAAACACACCACAGCCTGTCAGCATCTCAGAGCATTATCAGAACGCTCTTGTGAGCTTTGATTAGCATTTCAAAAGGATGCTGTAATATTTCTGAGTCAGCCCACACACAATTTCACCTGCTTGTCGATCAAAGAGTCGAAGTGAAAGAGAAAGAGATTATAATAATGTACAGCTTGGTAGTTATTTTGAATAACCAGAACTGAGGCAGTGCACTGCTGTAATATTTCCTGACTGTGTATAATCCACATGAAAATGTGTTGCATAAATGGGTATGACCATTATGTTTTGGAAATCTTGCATGGTTATAACGAAGTATTCTTTGCAGCAACTCAAATAGCAACGTACACGATGAACATAATAAATCACAGAGTACCAGGACTTACACTACTATTCATCAGTTTGGGGTTAGTCAAATTTGAATGTTTTTGCTCACCAAGGCTGCATTTATTTGATCAAAAATCCAGTTAAAACAGAAATTACCATTTTAAATAACCTTTCTATTTGAATACATTTTAAAATTTAATTCATTCCTGTGATGGGAAAGCTGAATTTTCAGCAGCCATTACGCCAGTAATGAGTCAATAATTTTATATGATCCTTGAAATCATTCTAATATGCTGATTTGGTGCTCAAGAAACATTTCTTCTTATAATCTATATTGAAAATAGTAGTGCTGCTTAATATTTTTGTGGAAACATGGAAACTGTGACACATTAGTTTTTCTATGACGAACATTTATTCAAAATGGAAAATGTTTGTAGCATTATTAATGTCTTCACTGTCACATTTGATTAACTTGATGCACCCTTGCTAAATAAGAGTATACATAAAAAAATAAAAATATATATATACACACACATTTAAAAAAAAATGATACTCTATATATATTTTTTATACACACACACACACACACACACACACACACACACACACACACACACACACACACACACACACACACAATATATATACACACACACACACACACATTTTAATAACCAATATAACTTGGTTTTAAAACTCACCACTGTTAGACATTTGAAAGAGGTTGTTCTTCTCAAACTTCTTAAACACACTTCCCTTGATTTCCACAAACTGAAACATGAACACATGCCTGTAAAAACCATGATTACAAAATTCTAAATGTATAAAGTGACACAATCGTTCTTGAACTAAGATTTGAAAATTCTGTCATTTGCAGAATGAGTTTGTGTGTGTTGTGTGTGTGTGTGTGTGTGTACACTTACGTTGTTAGACATCATAATTGTGAGCAGAGATTTATTATGCGAGTTGAAGGCCACATTTAAAGTAGAGGCTTGGACCATGATGAGGATGGCATGCAGAACTGAGACAAATATTCACTGAGGAAAACAATTATATTGAACTACTTTTGTCATGGATATGTTATGGTGCTACAAGTTGCAATATATTGAATCAGTTTCAACGGAATATTATTCAGATTCTTGAAAGTTCAGGCAGGAAATTCTGTTTTGATAAGAAATATGAACAGGGTTTCATGTGGTGTGTTCAATTACAAACACACCACACCTCTATCAACATTAATATAGAATTAAAGAATAATGAGACCTACACTAAATCATGACACATTTGATCAAATGGGTTCTAATTTGCAATATCAAAATTGTCTCAAGTATCCTAAGCACTGTAGACTGAAAAGGATACAGACATAGAAAACAGCCATGAAAAAATGAGGGATGACTCCAATGTGGGCTCTCTTCCGTGACTTTGGCTCAGTGGCCGTCCAGTAGAGAGCATCCAGAATGTCTTGCCCAAAAGAAGAGAACAGACGGTCTGCCACCTGAGAGATGAAATAACACATATATTTAAAGAATAGTTCACTCAAAAATGAAAATGTGATTAATTACAGACACTGATGTTGTTCCAAAGCTGTATGCTGCTTTTTGTTATATATAAATGCTGCGAGAAAACGTGTCCACAAGTTCAGAATACAGGTTTGAAACAAACCAAGTGTGGATAGAGAATGATTTCTTAATAACATGATCCAAAAGAGCAGCTCGATATACCTCCAGCATGTTGTAGATGATGTAGAGTTTGATGACCGACTGGCCGCGGATCAGGTGGTACATCATAGCATAGTCGACGTAGTGCATCATGGAGTAACAGAGCACCATGATTAAACCTTTCAGCAGGTCACACACCTGAGCCGGCTGCAGGAACCGAGAGCCACTGGTAAAAACAAACAAACACAGCAGAAGTGTATTAAACAGGCCTGAGAGTCAGAACAAACTGCGGAGAACGCTTACTTAATACATTCATTATAAATAAACCTTATGAGTTTACAAAATGAGACCATGACGTAATGCTTTGGGTTTCTTTCAAACTAGAGAAACACACAGATGGGCATTTCTTCAACTACAGTCCAGGGACTAACTAACACACTTGAATGTCACATCAACATATAATATCCAAGACTTAGATTTAAATCATTAAATATGAAAGCCTATTTGAATTTTTACAACGATAATGATGCAAACACGTGAAATATTCAACGATTAGTGTGTGAAAAGGATTTACATGATTGTTTTTCTGTGCATCTTGAAAACAAACCAGGAGTGTGTTTAAAGGGAATTAATAAACATCACAAGGTCAAAAGTGTCAGTAGTTGGAGAAAATCCCAGATGGAGAAAAACATCATGGAACAACTCAAAACCCATGCAGATGTCTGATGTGTGGTCCTCATGTACAGACAATGAGAGTTTAGCACTGACATCTACCACACCCTGCTTAGTTCACAGTTCACAGACACTTTCAGCAGTAGACAAATGAACAGAAGGTATCAGATTTATTTGAGGAGCAGAGCTGTGATTTAAAGCAAAGATTCTGCACCCAGGGTGTGGGAAGGAGAATAAAAAAGGAAAAAATTTTGACACGTTTCATTTTTACTTGAGGCATCACACTCCCACTCACGAGGACGAATCTACATAAACATCCTCAGGAAAATGGCAAGACCGAGAACTGGCAACAGAAAGCTGAAAAATATAAACATATAGATAGATCGATATATGTTTTTAATTAGTCTCTTATGCTCACCAAGGCAGAATTTACTTTATCAAAATGAAATATTTAAAAGGACTATTTTCTATTTTAATATATTTTATAATGTAATGTTTTCCTGAGAGGTGAATTTTGAGCATAATTGATCCTTCAGAAATCATACTAATATGTTCATACTAATATGAACTTCATTATTAATGTTAAAAATAGTTGTGAAAACAGTGATTCAGTACATTTTTTTCAGCTTTCTTTGATAAATATATAAAGTTCAAAAGAACAGCATTAAGACGTGAATACATCCCTGATGTATACTAATTGAGGCAAGGGTGTTGATTACATTCAAACAATTTTAAGGAATGAAGAATTTTTTTCAAGGAAAAAACATTTTGGTAATTTTGGTGATCAATGATGAGTTTTAAGGGATACAATTATTGACTACAGAGGGACTTTAAAGCATCCTTGTTAAATATTAGTGTTATTTATTTATATCTATTTAAAATATTGAAATGACAAAGCAGAATTTGTTTACTTTCTGAGTATAACTGAGATGCTCAAATACTATATTACCAAAATACATAAAGATAAACTATATTTGGACTTTTTACATAAGTTGTAACTCATAGAAAGTACTCAAAGATGCCATCTGGGATATGAAATCTGTCTCTAAGTAAGCAAAGACTGCACACATACTGATATTAGTCTTTTATCTGCGAGAGCTTCTGCTTGTGCTAAAGTGCCAGGCTTAAGTGTAAGAAGGCGTTTCGATCCTAGAATAATGTTGAGGTAATGAGAATTTAAATGTTAAATGGTTTTAATTTTGCAAATGAACAGTAACATCTCAAAGGCTACTGAAAGGTCTCTCTCATCCATTGTAAAGGATCCAAAAAGTAGCAGTAAATTTAACATTTTTTTCAAAATATTTTTTAACAATCTCTTGGAACTGGAGATATGACCGAGAGGTATTAATAAAATCTTAAAGTGTAGCTATGGATCTGATAATCCAGTTAAACCTCTTTGCTGTTTGATAAAGCAAAGGGAAAAGCTGCTATGACTCAAGAGATTGCCACCAAATGCACCAGAGAGAGAGAGAGAGAGAGAAAAAACACATTTTAACTGTATAAACCAGTCTATAGAGGATTGCTGATCTTAAGTTAGTCTAGCTTATTGGTTATGGCAGGTGACTAGACAACAACATACCAGCATAAAGTACTGACCAAACTATATTTTTTCTTTCAGTAGGATGGCATATAATGTAGCACTTCAATGTCATACAGGTACCAGACACACACTCAAGTCACGCTGTACAGAAATGAAACGCAAACACAGCCAGACGAGACACTTAACAGTTCAAAATTCAAGCACTTCACATGCCAGCTGCTGACATTTAAAATTAATATGACTGCACCGTCATATCGTAAGCTAAACCATTCAATGAAGAGAGTTATCATGGGCAGTGACATATACACCCTACCAGGCTGGAAAATGCTACAGTGACATGCTCTTTATATAAAATATATGGATCAAACAGAATGAAGAATGGGTCACAGTCGTTGAAGGCAGGCATCCTACCTGCTCCGTCTGCAATAAGGGCAAACGTTAGCGCTGAAGGGAGGAGGGAGAGGCACACATTAGGCACTTTACTGCACTCTGATTTGAGGAAATGTCAATACACAATTGTTCATTACGAACATGGCATAATCAAAGCAGAATGAGAAAAGAGAGGAAGATTTGGGGCTTCATTTATAAAATGTTGGTAAGAAACTGTCCAACACTTCATCCTAAGATCATTCCTCCAATGTGCGTACATGTGATTCAGAGAACGAACGTACACAAAAAACAAAACAAAAAAACAATCACAATCTGATTCTGATATTATTCACAATGCATCAACAACTTTTATGTTTGATCATATAAATGCAGCCTTGGTGAGCATAATACTTTAAAACCATTAAAAAAATCTTTTATTGGCAGTATATCTTTTTGAAGATAAATGAGTTTTGTGTGTGTGTGTGTGTGTGTTACCCGAGGCCACAGCAGGGTATCGTCAGCACCCTCAGGAAGGCCAGTAGAGTTCTCAGGGGCAGCAGAGTGAACACGTACAGAAAGGCATCCAGACACAGGCAGACCCCGAAGATCATCAGCTATAGGAAGACACAAACAGTGCTGTTAGCACATGCACTCACATATGCAAAATGTTTAGTTGCATTCAGTCATGTTATACAGAAACCACACAGACATCATACTAAGAAACCCCTCAGCCCTGAATCCTGATGCTTTACATGCTTGAGCGCACTGAAGCATGTAAAGTGTTGAAGGAGGCTTTAAATATGTCCGCCAGCACTCCGTAACCTTAAAATATTTTTCATCTTCAGAAGGCACTCCTTCGTTCAGAGAAAGACCATTAGGAACAAATTAAAACGTTAACATACACCACAAGCAACTGGCTCTTTAAAGTCTGAGTGTGAATCCTGAGGGAGCAGCTATAAAATGGAGTGCTTGTTTGGAGATGATACAATACTTTTACAGACCTCTCTCTCAAAAAAAAAAAAAAAAAATGAGCAAATAAATAAAATAAAATATTTTTATTTATATATATTTTGCAATAATACCATGAACTATACAGTTGTGTAGCTCGGTAAGCATTACAAATTTATATATATATATATATATTTAAAAAAAATAAATAAATAAAAAAAAAGATAGTACACCAAACAATGATTTGTTCGGCCTCAATAAACTCTAAATTCCTGCTTATTAATAGTTAGTAAGGTAGTTGTTAAGTGTATGGTATTGGGTAGGATTAAGTGATGTAGAATAATGGTCATGCAGAATAAGGCATTAATATGTGCTTTATAATTACTAATAAACAGCCAATATCCCAGATTCCCTGTAATATGCATGATAGCAAAATATGCATAAACAACTAGTAAATAGTGAGAATCGGACCAAACATGTTGGGTAAACTATAGTGGCAACAAAATACTGGTCAATACAGTCAAGTGCCAGTTTCATCAACCAGGGCCCATCAGCCATCTTTATAGTTGAGCCCTGCGAGATGAAGGAAGCATGAGCCTTACCTGCTCAGAGAAAACAAACTGGCAGGCAGCGATCATTCTGAATGAAGGTGGATATCTATTATGAAGCTCATCATTGACTGAGTGCATGTTAGTTCCAGAAAAGCGTGTAAATCGTCTGTCTGTACTGACCAGGAATCAGTAGTTCCAGATCTAGCCTCTCATCTGTGCACTGGAAACATAATGAACAAACTGGTGTTTGGAGAGTTTGCTGAGCTATTTCTAGGGTTTGAGGGGCGGAGCGACTTCAGGGTCACAGAGCCGTCTTTGTGTGCACATACCTCAGCTGTCAACATATCACACAAACCTGAGTAGTGCGAGTGTGATCTTGGGGTCTTGAGGTGAATGGAAAAATGCAATGAGAAAATATGAAATCTGATATACATTATTTGAATCAGATGAGAAAAATGCTATGGGAAAATATGAAATGTGATATACACTATATGAATCAATACATATTTGACCATCCCTCAATAACTCAATATCTGTTTCCAATAGCTCAATATCTCCACCTGGTGGCAATAAACACTTTTATCGTGTTTGTTAAGAAAAGGTGAAAAATAAAAGAAATTTTCTCTTCAGAAAATTTGGACTGAACCGCTCGATTCATACGGATTAGTTTTACAGACTCTTTATGAACTTTTTGAAAAAGATCTTCATTTGTGTTGAACAAATGACGAAGATTGAGTAAATGGAGACAGAATTTTAATTTATGGGTGAACAAACCCTTTAAATATTTGGAAAAGTATCCATGCATGAAATACATGTGTTGTATTGTATTTGTATTTGAAAATGAAAATTTGTCCTCGGATTTACTCAATTCACATGGATGTTCCTTTGGGTTTACACCTCAAAAGAAAGAAACAGAATTGTGGGACCCACCCTCTCCAGCTCTCTGGGGATCCTCATGCAGGTGTACACCCTTTCCCTCCGCTCCGTGTACTTGGCCTCGTTGTGCTCCAGGAAGTAACCCCTGGTCATCTCGGCACACATGAACCTCAACAGAGACGGCTCGTCAGAGTCATCCAGGTCTATGGGGTACAGACCAAATAAGCGGTTCAATGTTATTAAAGGCTTAACATTTAAAATGGTGATCAACATAGAATCATTTTAGCATTTCTGCAAAATTTTTTTTTGCAAAATTACAAACATCACATATATGCATAACAGACAAAATAATTATTCCAATGAACTGGAAAAGTGACGTGCATGCGAGTGGTGAGAAAACTAATGGTGATAAGCAAAAATAACTATACAGACATTTTGGGTGCAAAGTTTGACAACAGCCTTCTCAACAGATAATAGACATTCTGTTATCTATTTACAATTTTAATAATGTCAATGCTCATGTTTACTTAAAATACAAGCTTATTGAACTTGGATAAACAAGTAAAAACATTATTTGAATATAGAACTTATTGTATTATTTTGTTTGGTGAAAGCGCACACAACATTTTTGCCCCCTCATAAGTTCAAGTACCGAAGCTGGTTTTTGGGTTCTCATATATAGCCTATATATATATATATATATATATATATATATATATATATATATATACAATTTTATATATTTTTTGTAACATTTTACAATAAGGGTCATTAATTAACTACATTACTTAGCATGAACTAATAATGACCTGCACTAATACATTTATTAATCTTTGTTCATATTCATTTAAACATTTACTAATACATTATTAATATCTTGTTAACATTAGTTAATGCACTGTGAACTAACATGAACAAACAATGAATTATACTTTTTATTAACTAACGTTAACAAAGATTAACAAAAACAGTAACAAATGAATTGCTCATGGTTAGTTCATGTGAGGTAATATTAATCCATTTTTACTGTGTGTACCACTAGAATACCATTTGAGGGTTGTGGATCATTGAAAAGATGAGTTTGGAGTGCACTACTGATCTTTTCAGCAACATTAGGCTGCATATGCTGCATTTGCATGATTTATTTTTTAATATTAGATACTTGTAAACATATTTTGGGGGGGATTGATTTTAGGATGCCCAAAATAAAACAATATCACAATAAAAACAACGGGCATTCATGTATCCCCCTAGATAGATAATAAATAAAATACAAATAAAAATTGTCCACTCATTGCAGTACTGTAGCGGTTACATAGGGCAGAGCTAGAGGACATCCTTGGTCAGCTTTTCAGTGCACATTTCTCTCTGGAAGTGTTCCTAACACCACTTTGGAACAGAACCAGGCAGGCTGTTTAAGAGAAATTATTCAAAGACCTCAAATGACCCACTCAGGCTTCCCATGAGCACTTAAGACTATCATGTGGATAGACAAAGTTGATATCTGAATGAATAAAACAAAACAACAAAACAATTTAGAACTGGTTTCAATGACTGCTTAGTAAGAAAACGAAATATTCACACAAACATCATTGTACACACTTTAGCTGTGGCCACATTAATAGACTTAACGTTATACATCCATTTAGTAAAGCAGGTAAACTAATGCCACGTTGGAAGCAAAAGGCGAAGGTCAGTTGTCAGATGCTCAAGCTTAACGTTACCTGAGTGCTCGTGCTCGTCTATAACGGCGGGTTTCTCGTAAAATCCGAGAGTTTCCGTCATATTCGCCGCCGGACTAAATACGTTTGTCTTCCTCGATATCGCTGCAGTTAGTGATGTGACATTTAAACCGAGGCGTCAGAGTTTGTGTCAAGAAAAAATGTTTGTACCAGATGAAGCCGCGATTCCAAGCTTGTGTTGTTAACGTGAAAATGACGTGTCTAATGACAACCGAGGCCTCGGTTTCTGTGAAAACATCATCATCGGTTCAGTCTGAGTGTCGCTTCCGGATTGGGATTGTTCGAAACTCGCGCCACCTTCTGGGTGTTGCAGGAGTAGTAGTGTCAGAGAGTCACTCTGAGAGATAGAAAAATCATTGGCATTGTGTCATATTGTGTCATGTATATTATTACATTATATCAGGTTATAATACGTATAGTATAGTGTTATTAATAACTCTATATTATAGTCGTGTTGTATTAATTAAATTAGATAACATTATTTGGATTGCTTTGGATTTTTGGATCTGGACTGCTTTTTGCTTTGTACTGCCCTTTTGGATTTGTTTGCTTTTTCCTGGTAATGGCGCCTGCAAGAAAGAGGAGATCCTCCCCCGTAGAGGCTCAATAGAAGCATCAGTATCTATTTAAACCAGATGGCACTGGCATTTTTATATTCCCCAGCACCCTCTGTTCCTTATGAAAGGATCTTTTCCAATGCTGGAGGGGTTTTGTCTAAAAAGAGGAATTTTCTAAACCACAACACACTTTTTTTGTATATCGACATCATCAGTTTGCCCGGGTCATTGGTTCAGAATTAATTAATTTGTTTGTTACTTCTTTGTGCTGTAAGCTAGGTGTCACTAGTGAGCAATGCTGAATGAAGCATCGTCTCAGTGGTTCAGAAAGCCTCATTTTGCCTTCACTAACAGATTTGCTAGCAGTATCCAGGGAACATTGGACCCTTTCGTGATTTCGTCATTTTCGGAATCTTTTTCGTCTGACGTCCCGATCGGACCCGGCGAATCCGCCATTTTCGCTGTGGCGTCATCACACATTTTGCACGTGATATTGATAAACAAAGTAACGTTATGCAGAATAAGCAGCACGTTATAGAAATATCACAGAAGTTGCAATAGGAACATACTATACTTTAACTGTAATTAGTCCCCCCCCTATTAATGTACAATATTTACTGAAATAAATTGAAATGTAGCAAAATAATACAAGCAGGAATATAATGGATTTTTAAGTAAAAATATTTCACTGAGTGGTTAGTGTGTGATCATATTGAACACAGGGTGGCGCTATTGGGGCTTTCTTGAGACAAGAGGCAGAACGAAGAGTGCGGTGGATGCGGTCGAGAGATGTGTCATAAGTCAGGTCAGACACACAGACAGACACACAAACACAAAGTTCTTCCTTTCATTTTTATGGCAGATTGCACTCACGAAGTGTGGGACAAAGTAAACCTTGAGTTAGAGGGGGCAGAAATATTAATGCAAAAAGTTTTGTAAGCACAATTTATTGGCACACAAAATGGCAGAGCATACACAGAAGAATTTTTGGATATGACACAAAAAACACTAAATATTTTACAAATTGTGCAGAGTTTCAATAATACAAGGATAAAACGGTGGGTGGCTGATATTGTGTCTTGTTTTGAACATATCTCAGGCTTTGAGAATATTCCGGAAATACTTTTTTTTTTTTTAATAAAGTAACGTTATAGAAACAAAGACACTAATTAAAAAAGAAATATTTGGCTCTTTGTCATCATCATCATCATACTTTTAATCATTAAAGCACACTATGCAACTTTTAAAGGGACTTACAAATCCAATGTACAGTATATGGAGAAAAGGTGCATGTATCTAGCTACATAAATTACATAAAGCTGTATAAACGTGATCACATAACTTGCTGAAAGGGCATTGCAGTTTCTGGAATGATGATTTTCAGATAAAAGGGCTGTTTTCATACATATTAAAAGCATGATATGTATAAAGCTTGCCATATGTTATTTAAACTCATTTAAAGCTAATGAACAGAATATTTATGGCTGGACTTACAGTAATCTGTATTTAACATTCTCATTTCTCAGTATGGTGTTCATTCCTGTGTATGAAATCCATTATATAAAAAAGTCAAATAATTCGTAAATGTCAAAACAGCTGTCGTTTACATCAAGGTTTCACAACATCAGATGAAGCAGAACGCATTTTTATTAACGAAGTTAAAACCCTGGATACTGTGCTTTCAAACTGATAACTGGTCTGGCAATGAACATGTTACAGATTTCAAAATGTCATGCAGAAACGTAACATGGTTCATTTAGAAATTAAGTCAATAGACGGAAGATGGACAAATAATCTTTATGTGCCTGCCTGTCAAAAAACTCCAAATGTACGAGGAGAACACATAATAGTCACAAATTAATAAAATAACACATTGACTCTGAAATCAAATAGGAATATTTGAATTAAAGTACAATCTGTAAATGGTAACTGACTCTTCTATACAAGCGGTCTTTGTTAATACAGTCTGTTGTGTTGAAGAAATGCAAGGCGGTTCACTTTTAATTGAAAGCAGAGGGAAGAAGACAATAGCCAAACAAATTTCCAATAAAAATGCAAATGTTCAGGGATTGGTCTCGGTGGATGCCTCTGCAGTTCCAGTCTTCAATTAGAGGACAGCCAACATGACCATCTCTCCAGCATTGGTTGACGTTGAATGTGGTTGGCAACCGAAGTCACTACGGAGATATGTGATGAACTTCGAGACAGACGGTAGTTTTTGTTTTTACAATGATTATTGGGCCAAAGTTGTCCCAAATTCAGGTCTCTGTTAATTCAGACCTCATTCAGCCTTAATAAAGTCCAGTTCCTCCAAGAGTCACATTACTTACGCTGCTTTGTAGCCTAGCTAGATGATTTTAAAAAAATCCAGTGAGCAAATATTGCTGCCAAAGTTTGGTCAGTGAAGTTCCTAAATGTTACCCAAAATACGGAGAGGAACCATCAGTTTCTGGTGAAAATGGATGACATCATTAACACCATGACATGGGATTAACATCATCAAGGGTAAAAAGTGAGGTCAGAGAGAGGGAGTGCGCCGCCCTGGTGGTTCAACTGGGCACTGCGCATGTTGTCTCCTACTGAGAGGGCTGCGAGGCCGTACTCTCGGGCTTGCTGTCCTGCCCTGTGGGTGGCTTGCTGTTCCAGGGACTGTTGTTGCCGAGCGCCGGCGAGCTCGTGAAGTCGTCGTCATCGTCCAGACCGTTGGTGGCGTCGTATTGTGTGTTTTCTAGCCGCGTGATCAGACGCTCGTCCTCATCGCCAAACTCCCCGCCCATCAGAGTGGGCTCACCTACCACCATCACATCCTGCAATAAATATTTACACAGTCAAAAAAACTGACAAAAGAAGAACAATATGAAAGATAAGTTGTGAAAAAACTAACTAGATCAACACTACCAATGTTGGACGGTGAAGGACCAGTGATCCCTAACCCTGACCTTAGCAAGCACCAGATAAAATGGTTAATATAGGAAATAAACAGATTTATATACATTATTAGTAATACTATATTTAAAAAATAATGTATTAAATGTAGTACATTCAAATTCAAAATATTCAAAATATATTAAATAAGATATATTAAGATGTGATGTGATTAATTGATTGAATTGAGATTAATTAGTTACAACCTTTTTAAATTGTATTTTAATGTTCTAAAAATAATGTGTATGTATATATAAAATAGCAATCAATTGTGTGATTTATTAGTTAAAAATGTTTTTATTTCTTGACAATATCAGACCTGGATGTTTGTTTTACTTCAGCACAAGTTTTCTGTTCTTTACTTTCTCTCTCTCTTTCTCTAGTTGAATTCTCAGGCTCAACTGATCAGTTAACTGGAGCACATGCTTCGTTGATCATGTGTGTCGACACGCTGCAGCATGGGAGCTCTTTATCTTTACCTGTCTGCCTCATTGTCTACTCCTCTAGCTCCCATTGCCAAGAGTCCAATTGTCTCATATTGAAGGGAACAGAATATTAGATCCATATGGGACAGACCTACGTCAGCATACAGAAGTTTAGGAGCTCCGCAATCCACATGAGTGAGCAAACAAAGATGAGATGCACTGATTGAAACTCAAACAATATTTGGCTGAGAGTTCAACAGAGTCCCAGCTTTAGCATCGGGGAAGTGAATTTGCATTTAGCGTGGTTATAGACTGCATTCATATCTGTTGTGCTGAGACACATTAATGTGGGCAAATAAATAATTGGACACAGATCAGTCAAAATGCAAAGTAAATAGGTTGACCAAATGACTGTTGCAATAAGAAAAAGAGTACTAATATATTTGTAGCACTTTTATTTTTGTTATCTTTTTGCACTTTATACTGTTAATCAGAATGTTCTGATGTTAGAAACCTAGTCAAATGGATGTGCATTTTTTTCCACTGGATTTGTTGCTTTTAATTAAAATGTCTAAAATACATTTTAAAATAAATTTATTTTTAATATTTGTTGCTTTTAATTAAGATAAATGTATCTAAAATGCAAAGCATTAAAAAAGTTTCTAATGAAATATTTATGCAGTCAAGTTCTCTAGTGTTATAATTTGGGCGAAGCTAAACTGAAGTGTGTGACACTTTAGTATGACATTAAATTATTTATTTATTTTTACAACAGAAGCAATGAAATTGAATGTCAGTGTGCCTATTAATCATTGTGATTGCATTTCAAATGCAGTTTAGCATTTAATTCAAATTTCTGCAAATGGCAAATGCTATCAGCCCAGTAACATAACAAAATAAGGTCAATTCAACTAACAATAAACTAACAATGAACTTTACATAACTTATTATGTTGGTTATGCATACAGTACCGTTCAAAAGTATGAGATCGGTAAAGTGTTTTTAATGCTTTCAAAATAAGTCTCTCAGCAATGCTGCATTTATTTGATTAAAAATACAGCGAAAACAGCAATACTATGAAATATTATTACAATTTAAAATAGATTTAACATTTTAAGATATATTAATCTGAAGGGTTAGTTCATCCCAAAATTTAAATTCCGTCATCAATTATTCGCCCTCATGTCGTTCCAAACCTGTAAGACTTTCGGAATTTAGTCACATAGTGACTTTTAATTTTTTGGGTTAACTAACCCTTTAACATTAGTAAATGTATTGTGAACAGTCATATATTACCAATTGTCAATGCATACATTTTCCAGTTACTTTTCTGTTTTCCTCATACCCTTCACACTCCTGGAGCTGCTCAATTTGCATAACCTGTCTTGTGATTCAGCTCTTTTACCGTTGCAACTGGGTTTATTTGTGTGCCATGGCTCTCGTGTCGTTTCGTGAGGGGGTTTGGCTGAGACCCCAGAGTCACTGTCAGCCCTTCCCACCCCTCTGCTTCTTAATTACTCTCATTCATTAAGGTGGGCTTTTTGACTAAATAACAATATCCACACACTGATTTGTCAATTTGCATAGCTAATTAAGTCATTAGCTGAAATGTTACCGATTAGAAAAAAAAAAGAAAAAAGAATGGCGCTTGCCAACGAGGCTTGACTTTGCCATCTGTTTTTGAACGGCAACTGTCGCCCTGCAGTCTGGGGTTTAAACCAGGGGCCAGGATCACACACACACACACACACACACACACACACACACACATACAGACGTGCTCACACAACCTACATGTTTCCAGCTGGTGGTTTGACGAAGAGCTCTAATTGCTATCAAATGGAAAGGCTGTCCAGTGCTCTTGTCTAATTAGATGTAGCCTGTGGCTAAACCCACACTGAGCCGCCCACATTTATACAAACAGACTACCTGAATGAATGATCCCACACTGGATCTGAGCTCGAGGAGCACAGAAAGCCCTCATTTGAGCTGGACATTTTTTAAGACTGGAGAAAATTTCAATCCATCCACATATCCAGGCATGTTACACATGCACAGCTATCAATTAAATCATTATTTCAGGACAAAAATATGATCACAAGAGGGCACTGTTGTAATACTGTTGAACACGAGACCCCCTCCCCAACCCGGTGATCACATGATCAGCTCATTGTGATTGGGCTCACGTAGGAGGCTGATCTGGCAGCATGCGATGACTGCACAGACAAAGCCAAGTGGCCACACTACATATGTAACCAGCGTGTTCCTCTCCACGACGCGAGGCAACATTGCTTACAACGAGGCTCACTGCTTCGAATGGGGAGTAAAATGAAGAGTGTTGTGACACAGACCCGTATGACCACACACACACACACACACACACACATCTATATGATAATGAGTGCTGGCACAGAGCCAGTTGCTCACACCAACAATTTTCTCACTGCTTGTGTGAATGTGTCTGCTGTCCTTAAAATGATGGACACTTGCTAGATACAAGCAGGACAAAATATATGCAATTAGAGTTACCTACACAGAGAGAGAAATTCACATTATATACAATTCACTTATACAGATCACGGCTGTTTTGTTAACTAAATCTAAAAAGCTGAAATAAAATATAAATATTACATGAAAGGCCACGCTTAAAAATGAAATTATAGAAATTAGAAAATGAATAGAAATGACTAGAACTTAAACTCAAAATTAAAATATAGTAAGCAGATTCATTATTTTAATAAATAAACATTTTAGTGGTATATTTGAAATACTAAAATAAACCCTGATATAGATATACAATTTAATTTTTTTCATATTTAATGATACGATACATTGAATAATATTATCATATTATTATAAATATATATAAATATTAAATATTATACATTATATTTTATATATATTATTAATAATATTTATTTCATAATAATATAATATGAACATATATAATTTACTATATTTGGCATTGGCCATCCTGTAAAAAAACCCCAAACACTATATGCACTTGTATATTGTTTATCATTATTAAAACGCTGAGCTGAAGAAAAAGTTAAAATAAAGGCTTGATACAATTGTATTTTTTTCCTGAGGATTCTTCTTCTAACGAAGAACAAATTTTTTATCCTTTAGAGCATGTAACCAAACAGCTCTGGTTTTGACAGACTCGGCTGGAACACGAGGGTGTCTCTTCTCTTTAATCTCCTCTTTGGCATTCATGTATCCAAGTGTCCCTGAACTCCAGGGGAAAAGCCACGCACTACAAATCCCATCATCCATCTGCAAACAAATTTACCGCCTCACAATACCACTCCCCAAAACAGCTTTCGCACTCGTGTGTTGTGCGTTTGACCCTGTGTGCAAACTGGGAGAACACATCAACCGCTAGAGTAATGCCTGAAAAGGAAGCCTGGGGGATAAAGAGGCACTCTGGGATAAATGCCTCTGTATTGGGGTTAAACACTGTAAGTGGGTAATATAGGAATTGAAAATGAGAGCTAAGGAGTCTCTCTCTGTGAAGGTGCTGAGTGTTTTTACTTCGGCATTGGCATTGGAATTGAATATGTTTAATATCTGTTTCATGGCCCAAAACTCAAACCATGAACAAACTTCACATTACCATAACATGCCATTACAACACAGTAATGTGTCATTAGTTGTTAAAGGTGCAGAATCAGTACAGACAAAATCAAATTTGAAGGAAAGTTCACCCAGAAATCTGTCTTTTACTCACAATGCTGCAGTTCCAAACCTGTATGAATTGATTTTTTTAAGTTAAAAACACAAAAAGAGAAATTCTGATGGTGCTGTTCAGTGTGCCGTTAATTGCAAACATATCACTGAATCATTGAGTTGACTGAGCAGGCTGACTGAGTCAGATTTATAAACAAATAATTCAATCTGGTTTTATAAAAAGAATCAGTTGATTCACTGAAAAGATTTTACTAAAAATAAAGTTTTGTTTATGAATCAGATGTTTCTACTTTTTTCATGAACGTGCCCAGCAGAGCTATGGCGAATGCCAAGAACATTTATATAGCGCAGAAGTCATATGGACTACTTGTAAGATCAGTTTTTGGTACTGTTAATGTAATTTTGGAACTTGACGGCCCTAGTCATCATTAGTTTTCTATCTATCTATCTATCTATCTATCTATCTATCTATCTATCTATCTATCTATCTATCTATCTATCTATCTATCTATCTATCTATCTATCTATCTATCTATCTATCTATCTATCTATCTATCTATCTATCTATCTATCTATCTATCTATCTATCTATCTATCTATCTATCTATCTATCTATCTATCTATCTACATTGTATATCTATATATATTCATACATATTGAATCAACTGATATAGGTTTTTATACAGTAACCCACCACCCACCAACACCACCCATTGTGTCTAAATATCTATATATATATATACATATTGTGTCTATACTGTATGTCTATTTATACTGTATATATGTGTCTATGTGTGTCTATATATATATATAGATATACAATATACACATTGTCTATCTATCTATCATCTATCTATCTATCATCTATCTATCTATCTATCTATCTATCTATCTATCTATCTATCTATCTATCTATCTATCTATCTATCTATCTATCTATCTATCTATCTATCTATCTATCTATCTATCTATCTATCTATCTATCTATCTATCTATCTATCTATATATATACTGTATATATATATATATATATATGAAGAGTTCAGATGCAAAAGCCTCTAAATGCCATTTGAAATTTTCTTCTTTAATGATGATTTTTATCAAACTTGTATAATTAAGTTCAGTAATTTTACTTAAATGGCAATGATAATTACCTATTATTGTTATTTAAGTAAAAATTACTGAACTTAAATATACAAGTTTGATAAAAATCATCATGAAAGAAGAAAATTTCAAATGGCATTTAGAGGCTTTTGCATCTGAACTCTTTATATACTTTTTAGTGAATCAACTGATATATACAGGTTTTTATACAGTACAAATTGTATATTCTATCCCCAACACTACCCTACCCATGTACCTACCCATCACAGAAAAATGTATGCATTTTTCATTTTCAAAAAACATCACTTGGTATGATTTATAAGTTGTTTTTTCTCATGGGGTCAAAAAATTTCTCCACAAGGACAAGGATTTCGGATATTGAAAATAAACAAATAATTAAGATATTTATGCAAATAAATAATTTTCTCGAAATAAATTCACCTTTTGTGTTTTGACACCCTAATTATAATCATATCCTTAGGAAAGCAACCTGAGCAAAATAACATTAACGTTTTTGGATGGTTACAGTGTGTGTGTGTGTAAATAAGAAGATTTGATGCTTACAGGTACCTGGCTGGCCAGAGTGAAGTTGTTGGCAGGGCTACGTTTCTTGCCGCCAGCGCTGTTGCCTAGGCTACTGTTAGACGCACTGCTGGCAGAGTTCTTCCTCTTTCTTCTCTTGGTCGTGGTCTGTCGAGTGGGCTCTGCTCTCCACCAAGCACACAAGCACACACAGACGAGAAGTATTAATAAAAGACAAACGCACACATCCACACTCACAAAAATGCCACAATGCGAGTGCATGCACACGGAGGAAGAAAAAAGACTTTTCCAACATATGAGAGCATACAAACGTAGGGGCGAATACACAGTGAAACAAATGCATCATGCTTTTTTTCTTTTTTTTTTGAGAGAGAAAGAATCAAAGGGCATTTAAACATCTCCCAAGACATGCACTAGTAAGAAAGAACCTCTGTTTTCATTTGCATAAATGCTCAACAGTGCGCACTGCAGTCTCTGCAGCCATGCATGCACGCTTATATCATTAATGTCTCAATGCTGTTTACTTTCATTAAATATCACAGTCTTTAAAATGAGATTTATAAGTCCTGGATAACTTATGTAACACATTTATGTAACCTGTAATACATTTTAATGAAGAAATGAAACAAGTTTTAGTCAAACAAATTGCCTATTTATCGTGAATACTCAAATATCCACATGCAATATCTCTCTTTTTATGCTGAGCATTCATGATTCAAACAGAGAGGAAAATGTATTTCATAGGTTTCCATTTAGACACAGAATGAGGTTTCCCTGTTAGAAGATGATTCAGAAGACGAGACAAGTACCTTTTTTGTGATTTGAGGGGAAAATTTCTGTTTTGAAGTTCTGTGGATGTCCAGCTGAAACCATATCCAAAGCAAGATTTATTTTCCAGGTAATACTTATAAATAATTAAGTAGTTATGCAAATCAAGGACCAGAATACATATGTACTGTAGAAGCAAAAATGTAAATGGCAAGACTGCTGATAACAGCAGACAAAAATAATAATTATAATATAACTAAATATAATAATTATAATTTAACTAAATACTTATAATAATAAGATTTCTTAAAATAACAATACATGTTTCTTGAGCAGAATGGAATGATTGTGACACTGAGGACAGGAGTAATCAATGATGCTTAAAAATCAGATTTACAGGAATAAATACTATTTAAAATACATTTGAACAGAAATAAATCACATTTAAAACATTAATAAAGAAATAAAATGTTTACAATATAACAGTTACAATATAACTGTTTTTACTCTACCTTTCATCAAATAAATGCAACATTGGTACTTCTTAAATCTTTCCAAACCCTAAACTATATACAATATACATAAAAATAAAAGTTAGCAAATGTTGTAAAGAATGTTCTGTACAGCCATGTATTATAACTATTATTATTATTATTATTATTATTATATATTAATTTAATTTCAGTATAACAATTAAAATATTTGGCACATTGTTAGTCAATGTAAATTTGAATGCAATAATGTCTGAAAATGAAATGCATTTTAGAGGTTCTTTCTAACCACACACAGGGAGATGTGTCCACATTGTTTGTGTATGACAGATTTCACATAAAGACGTATCCAATAATAAACAGCCTGTGCAAGGACATTTTTTTTAGAGAGAAGAACCTTTATTTTTGTATTTTTATCAGTGCAAGTGTGTGAATGACGTACTAAAACGTGCTCATTTCCACACATACACATACATGTGAAAAAAGAGGCAATAAAAAAAAAAACTTATCAGTGTTTAAAGGCAACCTTCTTTCCTTCCTGTTCCTGAACACAAAATGCTCTCCAGATTTTAAAAGAATGGGAGGAAAGAGGGAAGCAAAGCTAATAAGGAAACGACAATTACAGAAGATCCACTTCGATACGAATTGTGAGAAGGCCAGTGCTGACGCCTAAAGAGTGGGCGAGGGTCGTACAGGGTTTCATCCACAGGGAGCGGATGAAGGATGTGTTTTCAGGCTCATACATGTCATGTTGTCACTGTTTAGATCATAATGTAGAGTAAACCCTTTGTGTGTTCTAAAGATGAGTTTAAATCGTTGTTATTGATTGATTTGACCCCCTGAGGAACATATAAAGGCGTCAAAGAAATATCCACAGATGTCTAATCCCTTCGTCATCTGCCAAATGCAGTGATTTAAAAGTCCCCCTGTGGTGAAAATCAAGTTTTGTAATGTTGTTTACGTCTATGTGGTGTTTTTAATGTGCTTTAAAGGACAACTCCGGCGCAAAATGAACCTTTGGTCTATTAACACATTGGTACATAGTCAACCGTTCTCTGAGATTTGTTTTCATGATAATCGAATGTAAAGAGTTTTATCTCTAAAAACTGTTTAGCGCATTACGCTAGTATATAGTGCATAGAGTAATGAAATCCATGGTCGTGGTTTGACTGGTTGAGACTGGTTTTCCAAAGATGGCTCCTGCCTGTATACGCGAAGTCATTATGTTACTGTGTTAGTGTTGGACTATGTTGAGCCTTGTTAGTGGTATCAACTAGCGATTTTGGTAACACTTTACTTATACAACCTTCATTTTACGACCAAAAAAATGAAGTTATTTGCAGGTTATATATCTGCTTGTTACCCCTTTATTGTTCCCTTATACCTACATGGAAGTACACTATAATTACAGAAACGTACAATGTAATTTCGGTGTACTAATGCAGTTGTTTGCAGGTCGTAAAATAAAATGTTACCGCGATTTTTCATTACTCGATGCCCTATATCCTAGCATTATATGCTAAACAGTTTTTAAAGATCAAACTCTTTACATTCGATTATCATTCAAACAAATCTCAGAGAACAGTTGGTTCATTTTGTGCCAGCATTGTCCTTTAAGACAAACCATGTGCAAATTCATAAGTTAGCAACATTGCTAAATATTTTCTCTTTTAAACTGCAATGAAAAAAAAAATGTAAAAATTATTATTAACTGCAATGAAGCAGGGGAGTTATATTTTTCTATTGATATTACAAATCAGGCACATTTAGCAATATAGCGGGTTGATTATGTAAATGATGTATATTACTATGTTATCATACATGCCTATATGCCTTTCAAAGCATTGTTCAAAGCGTTTGTACTAATTTTTAGATGGGAGTTGTAAGCCTCTGAGATAGCAAACGGGAACATAGTTTGTGTAACATAAGCGACACATCAGTAGCTGTTTGATAACGTAGTCAAGCAAAAGGATAATCATAATAATTACCGTTATGTTGTAGAGAGCGACACATAAAATGCAATACCATTCTGATACATTGACATCGAGCCTGTAATTCCCTCTTCCACTTCTTCTGAATCAATTTTTTGGTTCAAACATTTATGGCTGAATTAAACCAGTTATTTCCACTTACCATCGTAAAGCATTTATACAGTAAATCTGACCGAGTGGAGGCGGGACTAATTAGCATATTCATGGTTCCGACCGAGTGTAGTAAATAAAGAAAGGGTGTAGATTTACATTCAAGCTATTTTAAGGCATGAATAAAAAAAATTCACGGGAAAAAAATGAGGGATACCCTGCTAAATGAATTGCTCGTTAAAGCTACCAGTTCGAACTCGTCCATGAGTGTTAACTCAAACGTAAACGCGAAAGGCGAAGCTTGAATTAACGGGTATGTCCCTCTTTGGCTCATGTACTTTCAAGATGGAGGGGCAACATGGCGACCGACATCAGAACCCCTTACTTGTATGTATTTTCAATGGCATATTATACACTCACGAGAATACTTTATTACTTGAACGAAGTAAATATACATTAATGAGCACGTATATTTTTGAAAGAACTAAGTGTTTTTAGCTAAGAACAAACTAAAAGAGTTACACAGTGTAGCTTGTTTAAATACACTACCACAGACACTGTGTTTCCTTTTTTTTAATGCTATGACATTCATACATTTTTAAAGTTTGGCTCAAATGTCCAAACATTAAGGGTTTTAAAACTAGCAAGTCTGTTCCAGTATGATATACAGTCAATAATGATGGAGAGGCTCACGTAAGAGTGTAAAACCACAAAATTACCACTCGTTTTCCCTGATAGGTCCAACCGAAGAGCTGAATATATTCCCTAAGACCATGACGTTAAACACACACACATCCGTGAGGATCAGATCAGATCACAAATTACTGCCATTAGGAGTGTCCCCGTTCCATAAATACAGTGGAGAGGACAGTGATTTGCTGTTACCTGGAGGGGCCACCATTCTTTGCCACTTCTGGAACAGACAGGTCTTTAGACAGTCTCTCGGGCTAAGGTTGTAGGTCTTGTGTCGGGACATTAACTCTTGCATCGGCTCCAGAATGACACACAACTGGAAGAAACACACATAAACATACACATGAAACATCATCAGTTACTGTCAAGTTACCCATTTTAAAGCTTTAACAATATTAGCATTTAAATCCCACAGCGGGTGGCCTGAAATTCACACGGATACGCACACACACACACACACACACACAAATCATTTCCCACTGACAGGATCGTATCCAAACGCTGCTGTATCCTCTCACTTCCACAGGTCCAGAGAAACAATCTCTGGATCCGTGCCCACAGAGCGGGGCTATTTCTAGTCTGAATGTGAGGAAACCTACAAGCTTCCTTGTCCATCTCGCCGGACAGTGGTCTTATTACGTCCGAGCACAGGAAACATCCTCGGTGTGGATCTACTGATAAACGTGCTGAAACAAATGCAGTTTTTTCATGTGATGCTAATGAGTCACTTTTACGAGGTATTTTTTCAGCAAGCCAATGCGAGGATCGTGAGAAATTACCCCGGAGAGAGGAAAAATGATCTTGTTTACGGGAATTACAGTGCACTGCTAAAATCCCAGAGGTTGACCCCACAATTAAGTCAGTAAAAACAATTATGAAATTATTATTCATTTTTTTCAGACCCGAAAGAGTCTTAGGCTTTTTCTTAAATAATGGGAACATGAGATATACATATATATATACACGGTAAAACATAAAGGTAAATACTACTGTATATGCACCATGGCTGATCATGTGCAGTGAAAAAAGCAGGTGCAGATTTAGCTGAGGGTGCATAGACTCGCTGTTACAAGAGCTGCGTATAATCCAAATTTAATTCACAATTCAGCTTAGGCTGCACCACTGCATTTGCGTTTATAAGAGAGACTGTGCGTTTAATGCGAGCAACAACAACAACAACTGAGAAAGACACACTCAGTGGGAGAAAAAACTGCTGTTCCTAAAACCTTGAAAGGGTCTTTTTTCCTTTGCTTCTCCCAGCAGCTCGCGATAAACAAGTTTGTGTTTTTCTGCTGTGCTCGAGCTCAGTGCAGAGAGGGACCCACAATGCCACACCTCAAATGGGAACACTCATTAATGTTATGCTAATTCTCTCTATCCAATTCATTTTCTCTCCCTCTCTTGTTCTCCCATTCGCAAAACGGAGCTGTCACTCACACTGAAATGACGAGAATAAACAAAGCACACCATGAAGCCGGCTAATAAATTCTGAGCAGTGTTAACACACACACACTTAGTCACATTTAAGTGTACGAATTTATATACATATTTTACATGACATTTTTCACTATCTATGCATAGTGTAAAAATAACAGTAACATGCACAAGTTAAAAGGAATGACCATGTTTAATTACCAGGGTAATATCATGAGTTTTTGAACACAGTGGTTCTCAGCCCGTTTGACTTGAAGGCATTCTGTTAATAGGATGGATGTTTGCTGAGGTCCCCTAATGGTCCCTGGCCCCCTGGCTGAGAACCACTGGTATACAAGATACCACAATATAGAAAAGGTTCTATCAGCGCTACGTGTTTGGAACCCCTAAAAGGTTCTATACAGAACCCTTTTTAAGGGTTCAATAATAAGATAAGAACCCTTTAGGGTTCTTTGTAACCAGGAAAAAGGTTCTATATGGAACCTTTTGGGTTCATTCATTATCATTTGTTTTGTCCTTTCCGGATTAAATATTTCATATTATTGACAAACATAAAGACCCTAAAATGTATTTGTGAATGCATGTGAATGATCACAAAATTCATGATATGGGGGTTAGAAAATGTATATATTTATATCAATTTATGAAGTTAATTAATATCACACGAAGAGTGCCATTTCAGTTTTTCTCCTCCAAAAATCAGCATGATTAAAATGTGATATTAAGTTACTACAACAGTTTAATAAACAATAATTTAATTACAACCACATAATGTTGAACCTATAGAAACTATAGAATATAGTATAGAACCTTTTTCACTTTTTTAAAAAGTTCTGTGGAGTTGAGTAAAGAACCCTATGCTTCATATATAGAACCCAAATGAACCCTTTTTTCTAAGAGTGTACCATAGAATTATCATCTGATATCCATCAATGGACCATGGTATCTTCACAATACTTTTTTTTTTGTAAGGGAGACAGAACAAAATAATTTTTGTTCTGCTTACCCTGAGGTAGTTGAGGGTGAAGTTGGTCAATCCCATGCGGGTGATGTTTTTCGAGAGCTGCTCCAGGACTTGAGGGTCTTGTGCCTGTAGGTGGACAAAAAAAAAGGAATGTTATCACTTAATACAACCGCAGCATGTTATTGACCAAAATCAACTCATATGGCTTTTCTAATGCTTCATTTAAGAGACCCCAGATGTAACCACATATTTACGGTTATATTCAGATCTATATTTTGAATATCTGAGGGGTGAGGATTGGGGGACATGTGTCTTTCTCTGTGTCTATGGTGGTTGTAACAGTGGAAGTGCTGTTAATTTTGTGTGCTGTAGAATCACTGTGATTACGCTGAATACATTTTTGATTCAGATTTTGGGCATTGAATCAGGGGTGTGCTGCAGCTGCTAATTAATATTGATTGACTAAATGTAAATTGAAATGTGATAGCGATTTCACTATGAATTGCAAACGAATGCGGTTTTTGTTCTTATGGTAAATTATTGACTAGATTCATCAAGGTAAATTGTGTTATGATTGATATAGCAATGACATCAGCCAATCATTGAGGTCCTGTCACTTGATTCATCTGGGCAGTGTGAACCAGCAGAGAAGAGCAGGGGTATTCAATTCAATTTCCAAGTAGTCTGGTGTCTATATTTACTTCCCAGTGGAGGTCAAGAAGAAAGAATAGTTCTAAATTTCCATCTTGACAGCAGTAATACTTATAGTACTTACAGTAGTAATTATTTTTACACTACAGTGTGTATGGCAGAAGGCCATGTGACAGAAAATAATGTATACTGTATGGGGATTCAGGGTTTTTCT
This sequence comes from Pimephales promelas, assembly GCF_988280905.1. Taxonomy (NCBI): domain Eukaryota; kingdom Metazoa; phylum Chordata; class Actinopteri; order Cypriniformes; family Leuciscidae; genus Pimephales; species Pimephales promelas. The sequence goes on from NC_142777.1 coordinate 30,039,243, forward strand.
TTTGAAGTCAGGACCATTTTTATATTTAGCTAAAAATGAGTATCTAAAATACAAACAAGCAATGCACATAATAATCAAAAGACTCTCGTCTTGAGCAGAAAAGAGTAATTGTAGTAATTTCAAAGTTTTAGTTGTTTCCTTGCCATCAGCAAATAATTGTCCCAATTCTAACATTGTTCATTATGAAATGCAATTGACAGATTGATTAATACTGCTAAATGAAAAAAAAAAAGTCTTATAAAAACGTCTATTTTATATTGTAAATTGTATTTGCTGCATACTTATTTTCGGCAGTGTTTTAGAGAAAATATCAATCTATTTGCTGCTCACCGTGTTTCTTGTGACAGAGCTCTGACATTCCCGGTTTGTCATGTGTTTGTGTTTAGTCTGGTTTGTTGTGAGCACATGGCTTGTCTTGTCTTTCTTACAAGGGGAGGATTAGTTTGTAGTTTTGTTTTGTTTCTTTACTACTTAATAAATACCCTTACTCCTGCACTGAATCCTCGCTTCACTATTTTAGCATTACGTGACACGCAAAGAAAGGCCTCAAATCAAGCTCTTGATAAAAAGGATATAGCGCCTAAAGATCATTACCATATACAGTACATGACGCCTCTGAGCGCTTGTGTTGTGTACTGCTTATTTTTATTTGTTGCTCACTTTGAAATCTGGAAACGGTTAAATGGTGCTACCGCTGTCAGTATCTCTCATGGTCCGGTTATAACAAGGCTAGGGTCCGGAACCATGCAGACCGCAGTCCGCTTTGAGCATCTAAAACACGGTTCCCCAAATGTGCTCATATTCTCATTAGCCTCGATCAGATGAGTTTGACTCAATTTCTTTGCAGCTTTACCCGTGTGTACAAGAATGAGTTGATCAAACAAGCTGCAGTAACTTTTGCACTATCCTTGTCAAAAATCTTTCAAAGCCTTTCTCCCTCAGTCACTCTCTCTCCCTCTCCACCAGAATACATGGCCCCAAAGGGCCCAATTTAAGAGCATGTGAATTTTATAAGTTGCTGTGAACAAACTTTCTAAAAACTACACTATCTCTGAATCTACAAGGGGGAGTGATGAGTTAAAACTCAAATGTGATTTAAAGCGAAATATATTGCTTAAAAAGCAATGAGTCATTAAAAGTTAAGTTTTAAAATGAGAAAGTATGAACACCTGGGCCCGTATTCATAAAGTTTCTGAGAATCCTCTCAGAAATCTCTTAAGCTTAAAAACATTTATGTAGGAGTCTTAGCTTAAGAGCGATCTGAGAGCAATTCTGAGTAAGGAAAAAACTTTCATCTTAGTGAAGAGGCGGGGTTGACCCCGTTGCTATGTATGACACAATCTTTTGAAGACTGTGATTGGTTGGTTGTCCGCAAAGGAAAAAAGGAGTGATTTTAAGTATAGGGTCTATTATAAGCCTTCACTTTAAAATTACATGCATAATTTTTCCTATTTGACTGTTCTCAAACACACACACATTATATAAGTGAATATAAATCCTTTATTTTATTTACCATGCTGTTAATTTCCTATAAGGTTTACACTGCTGGCATGTCTATTTAAGCGGTGGTTTGAATGTTGGCTTTAATGTAACAAACATGGAATCAAAAGCAAGAAGGATGAGAAAGCCTGACTGGAAAGAGGAACAGTGTTTACTGTCAGCCCAGTTAGTGGATGAACACAAGGCCATCCCTTTATTAACTCACTGTCATCCATTGTGTGCGCTACACATTTCTTCTTCCTCTTCATCTTTCTGCCATTTTCTCCTCTGCTAAAGAAACTCTTAAGCCTCTTAAAAGTCCTTGTTCGTACTCTTAACAATTTTGACCTTAAGACCTCTTTAAATGGTTTAGATACTTTCTGAATTACTTCTTTCTTTACTGGGATATTTTCTTTCATTTTAAGAGTAAACGCCCACATTTCAAAGTCTTTTCTTAGAATTTTGTCACTAGGAGTCTGGAGCTACTCTTTGCATTAAGATTCTTTATGAATACGGGCCCAGGTTTTCTGTTGCTTTATTTCCATAATCGCAGCATGTCTGCCGTTTTCACTGTATTTTTGATCAAATAAATGCAGTCTTGATGAGAATGAGAGCCTTTAAAAAATATTGAAAAAAAATCATAAGTTAAGAACCAAAGATCAAAAACCGCTAAACTAAATTTTATAAGACGAATAGCTTTGCAAAACAGCTGGTAAACTGCACACACACCTCCACCCAAACCATGTGGTAGGACAGCCCTATAGGATGGAGTGATGATATCAAACTCACGTGCATGGCTAGAATGCTCCGTGGGATGAGTTCCCGATACTGTCTGATGTTGAAGTGCCACGTCTTGATCCTCATCAGATCGTCGAAGGCAAACTCCAGAATCAACCTGCCCTCCGTACACACCTGAGAATGCAAACATCGAGAAGTCTATGATGTCTTCAAAGTCTACAGTCTGCTGATATGTCCTTTGTGTTAAATGTCTCTCTCATCGTGATAAATAAAAGGTGTTTATGTTGTACACCTGAACTGAAGGCCAACGAAATGGAAATACTTGAGAAGAGCTTACACAAAAACAAAACAACAAAATGCTGAATACATGCAGAGGTCATAAACCATTGGCAATTACTTAAAAATCAGGATGTGAAAAACATTCTGCTGAATTTAGAGCTGCGCTACTCATAGCCCCAATGTTCTGTTGCTGGGGCAACTGGAGGATGAGGAGGAGGAGGAAGGCGGAGGAAGGGGGATTGGGGGGGTGGGAGCGTCAGCTGATTAGTTGGCATGGCAACGGCAAAGATGTAATCCCGCCAGAGCCACTCTAATCAATGCCCTCAGCACAGATGGTCTCTGGAGGATCAACAAGAAAAGAGGCTGGCGGGAGAGCACAGCGCCATCACATGACCACACTCTTTCACATTCTCTTGCTCTCTCTCCCTTCTGTATGCTTTTCCTACTCTCTGAATCGTTTTTCGCTTGTTTCACTCTTTCCCCGTCTCTCCTTTTTTTGTGTCCATCTTTCCATCCCTTTTTCAACACCGTAACATGCTGGGGGAAAAAATAAAAGACTTTTCGTCTCCCTCTAAAACTGTACTGCTTCATAGCTGTGCTTTAGGATGTGTTTAAAATTTCAACCGGTCTAGCATTATGTCCAATAGAGGATACACGCATAACAGAAAAATACTATCATCATGATCAATTTCATCTCATCATCATTCACTTGTGATGGAAATGACATTCTGGAATCTCCTTAGTCTGGCTAAAGTTAATTCCATAGCTAGATTTTTATGTATCCTTAATACTCACAACAATACAATTAAAAAGCTTGATTGCAAATAAAACAATATGGAATTTTACAAAATTGTTTAAAAAATGTACAAGTACACTAACTTTTCAATTGGGTGAAAAAGTTGTTGACAGCTGAAATGTATGTAAACTAGTTTATTTTCACACACTACATATCCAAATGGCTTATATATATATATATATATATATATATATGTGCAAAAGCCTCTAAATGCCATTTGAAATTTTCTTCTTTAATGATGATTTTTATCAAACTTGTATATTTAAGTTCAGTAACTTCACTTAAATAACAATTAATAGGTAATTATCATTGCCATTTAAGTGAAATCACTGAACTTAAATATACAAGCTTGATAAAAATGATCATTCTAGAAGAAAATTTCAAATGGCACTTAGAGGCTTTTGCATCTGAACTCTTCATATATATATATATATATTAGGGCTGGGCAATGATTAATCGCGATTAATCGCATCCAAAATAAAAGTTTGTGTTTACGTAATATATGTGTGTGTGGTGTGTATAATTATTTTGTATATATAAATACACAAACATGCATGTATATATTTAAGAAATATTTGCATGTATATACTTTATATATATTTATACATAATTAATATTATGTAAAAATATAAATATTTGATATATTAAGAACACATTTTTCTAAAATATATACATGCATGTGTGTGTATTTATATATACAAAATAATTATACACACTATGCACACATATATTATGTAAACACAAACTTTTATTTTGGATGCGATTAATCACGATAAATCGTTGCCCAGCCTTAATATATATATATATATATATATATGAATTTGGTTCTCCACTTGTGTACAAATACACAAATGACTACAAAATATTAGCTATTATGTTTTTGAATATTTCTCTGAATGCAGCACAAGAGTACAGCTGAGATTTTGTAATCAGTTCCTCAAAGACTAGTGGGTTTCTATTCATCTGTATCTGTAATAAGTACATGGGCTCTTGTATGGATTAAAGTGGATTAGTTCCTAACAGTATGTGAAAATAATCTAAAGTGCTTGATGGACAAGGCAGAAACGTAAAATCTGTTGATAAGTGGTTTAACCCGGCTCTGATGCATGATGTCCACTCAAGTCATTTTTTAACCATTCAGGGTGTGACATTACACCAAAACCACAATGGGCTGATGACCTTTCACCTTTTTTCATAATACTATGACTTTTTGTTATTTTTATTACTATAACAACGTTTTATTATTATTATTATTAAGACAGCAGGAATTCAAGTACCTATATCTTATATTCCACTGACCGAGGCATAAACATGTCAACAGGGTGTGACTAATAAAACTAAGTGACTAATAAAATAAAATAATACAATAAAACCATATTCAATCATTAAACAGTTAGCTGACACCTAATTTTGTCTATTTCTATTTCAAATGCAAGTCTGTATTATGCTTGCTTTAGTGTCCTAGTTTTAGTGTATTCAGACCATGCAGAAAATGAAATCTCACCAACTTGATTTTATTGTTTTTTTTTTACCATGACTATGAAACCAGTCAAAAGTATATGACAATACACTGTATACACAGAGTGAGCACTGAGTAATAGATTCATAAAGAGCTTTTTTTTTTTTACCATGACTATGAAACCAGTCAAAAGTATTTGACAATACACTGTATACACAGAGTGAGCGCTGAGTAATAGATTCATAAAGAGCTTTCTCAGCAGAGTCCTAACCTCCATCAGTAAACACTTCTGTTATAGAATAATAGCCGTGATTAAAGTAGTACATTATCAAGCTTGCACACTCACACACACACACACACACCCTTCTTTACCTTGGTGAACATGGGCTTGCCGTGCTGTGTGACCATAGTGCACTGGTCGCAGTCCACAGTGATGCAGGAGTTGTGGAAGGACTCTTTGGAGTGTTTCAGGATGTAGTAGAGGTCTGACACGCCACCTTCAAATACCGTGCTGAAGTAACGAGGGATGAGGGTCCGCCCGATTGCTGAGGAGGGAGATAAGATGTCATTTACATTGCATTTCATTTTAATGCATTACTAGATGACTCGAAATGTCTCAACTTTTTCACTGTTTGTTGCGCTATTAGTAAAGTAAGATGTTGATCCCCCACATTTCTTGCAACTCTTAGTCCTTTCAGTTTCTACAGTTTTCACAAATATGTGGCATCATAGTTCAAGCACACATTTTAATTATACGTTTCTATTTTTAACATTAAGTATTTTTGTTTTTGCAGCATTTTCATAGTATCCCCACTAACAAAAATATGTTCTGAGAATTTTATTCCCATTCCCATTAACGTTAGTAACGTTATTTCTGAATTTAAAAAAAAAAACATTTTTACTTGATTCTGTGGGGGGGAAAAACAGCAAACATTTTGCAAACATTATGAGTATGTTGCTTTGGAATGTTCTATGAATCTTCCGAAACAAGTAGTAACAATCTTTAGACAAACGTCCAACTAAAAACGTTTAAGGGAATATGTTGCATGAACTATGTACAAATAACAATTTTGTGGAGAACATTAATAAAGAACAGATAACTTTGAATGCACATCCTATTACCATACTGGAGGAATGTTTGTTCATAACTTGAGAAGAGAACCTTTCAACAATGTTAGCCAAAGTTCTGAGAATGATCCCTGTAAGCTGGAATGTTCGATTTTGGGGTGGCAAACCCCTGGATTTGACTCCTCAACATTCATAATTGATTTATTTATAAAGCACAATTAAAACAACGTAATGTTGACCAATGTGCTGGACAATCACACAATAAAATGACACAAATAAAATGTATTTCCATACAAATAATGGCAAACAACATCTGTTAAGAGCCTCTTGCCAATTATCCCAATGTATCTGGTTGTCTACTTCGAAAATGCGTGTGCTTTATATATGTACACAAATCACTGAACGTACAATATAGTTGGCCCCCTAAAAGTTAAACTGGGCTCTGTGATGATGTCATGAAGCAACATTGAAAATATTCTGTGACAGAATATAAAACTAATGAATTGAAAAAGACAGATCACAGATGAAAGGATCCTTCATTCCTACACCAAGACTGGGAACTGTTTGTTAACAATGGTTAAAGATTAGTCTAACTGATATGAAGTATGTTAATTTATTTTTGTAAACTGTTTACAGTAACATGCCTGAGGTCTCACAAAAAGTTAAGTTGGAATACTTATTCTTCCCTGCAGCTGGAGATAATTATGCAACCTTTTTGTTGTTGTTTAACAATGAACAAAGACAGAGCCCCTGTCTGGACTTGTGGCCTCGGGAATATCTGCATGGTTCTTCTTATATTCTTGCTTCACTAAATATATATGTAAAAAAAGAAAATCCAGAAAGTATGCCCTGTAACAAATCATTTCAAATCATGGTTTCAACAAACAACCTCAAAAACGTCAATAAATTTAATTGGGAAGCAAAATTGTAAGATTTATATTTTAAATGTATCTAAATAAGTTTTTTTTTTAACTTTAACATAGGTCTCACTAAATTTAGATAGAATTAACTAAATGAATTACAATGGAGAGAGAATAATAAACTTGAATTTTTGGTAAAGCTAAGAAGATTTAGTCAGGGTTATGCTTCTTGGATTGAGTAATAGAAATGGGGGGTAGACAAACTTAATTTATTATATATAATTATATTATATATAATAAATTAAATAATAAACATATTTTAAAATGTCATTTATTCCAAAGCTGAATTTTCAGCATCATTACTCCAGTCTTCAGTGTCACGTGATCCTTCAAAATCATTCTAATATACAGATTTGATGTTCAATAAACATTTCCTATTATTATCAATGTTGAAAACAGTTGTGCTGCTTAACATTTTTGGGAAAACCATGATACAATGTAAAAATCTCTGCTGTCAATTTTGATCACTTTAAAGCATTTGCTGAATTAAAAATACCAATTGCTTTCAAAAACAAAATCAAAATGAACACACAGTCACCTAATGAAAAGCTTTAAAAAAAACATCTTTGGCCAAGAAAGTAGCAGACATGCCCGCAGAAATTCAATTCAATGCAATTCAAATTTAGCGCTTTTCACAATACATCTTGTTTCAAAGCAGCTTTACAGAAAGTGCATAGAAAAAACAGTTAGATAATCATGTGTTAATTTAGGGCATAACGTCTCTTCACAGGCGTTTAGTCGTCTCATCGCAGGTGTTGGGGAATCTGAAGTTTCTGTGAGAGGCTGGATGCAATCTGGAGCTGACGAACGCTATTTACCTCGGGACTAGCGTCCCCACAGAAACAACTTGTAATTTTTGCAAGTGGCTTTGCAGTCTTAACTTATCATTTTAATATTGAAACTGAACGGACGAGCAGCCTTATCCAGCTTAGCGTCTGATTTCAGGCAGAAATAATCCATCTTACAGTCAAACTCCCCTTTGAGAGAAATTATGTTTGTGCCCCCAGCCCTGAGGGAGCGGAACGGGGGTGGTGAAGGGAAGGAGAGAGAGAGAACTTCATTTACCCAGCTTCCCTTAAGACAGATGCCACTGCCGCCACTGGTTAAAACTGCACGGGCAGGAGGAGAAAATGAAACAGCTGCAAACGCGGCCTGTTTCGTAAATTGGCTAAAGTCTGGCATGACTAAATCAACACATAAATACTTGGCAGGGGGAGAGAGTGAGAAAAACGGGAGAAGAGGAAAAGAGGAGAGGGAGGGAGAGCCCTAGCTTGAGCGTATAAATGAAGGTCTCCCTAGTGGTTAAGACACAGAGTGAGCCGACCACGAGAGCTGACTGTTAATGAGAGAGTGCGAGAAAGAGAAAGGTAGAGCGCTTCGAAGGGACAGTGAAAATAAATATGAAATGATCATGAATGGAAAAAAAGGCACACAGAAAGCGCTACAGGGAGGGAAAGAGAGGAAGAAAGTGAGAGAGATGCAAAATGAAAGGCTGACAGGCAGGGTGACAGCGAGGGGTGTCATGCTGAAGGGAGATGTTGTTTCTGCAGGCACACCTGACTGCCTGCTAAAGTTCTAGAGCACTGTGGCATGGCGGATGCAATGCCTAACCAAATGGCATAAAATCACAGACACACTCACACACACCGGCGAAAACTAAAATAACAGACGAGCGTGTGTGTGTGTGTGTATGCATGGTGGTGCCAGGGCAGCTTGAACACACAAGGAGCTCTTTAATTCCTAGTGAAAGCTATCAAGGAATAACTGGATTGTGCTAACCAAACAAACCTTAACCAATTGGTCTATTCTAACATCAAATACATCCAGTCTTTAAATACATGGTATTGCCAGGAGTTCAGGAGTTCAGTTGGTTTTCAACTGCTGACAAATTTTTTAATGAAAATTTCTTGAATTATCCAGGGATTGACATCAACTGGAATAGAGAATTTAAATATTCTATAAATACGACTTAAGTTACTTTTTAAAGTAATGCATTACAATTCTGTGTTACTCCAAAAAAAGTCACTAATTGCATTACATTTTATGGAATGGAATGCGCTACTTTACTTTTGCGCTACTTTTTCTCACCGGGGCATAAAATATATTTGTGTTTTTTTAACATATACAAAGTTCTGTAACTTTAGATGGTGCAGGCTAATAGGTCCTTAACTCAAATGCTTGGAATCATATAGGGCACAGCTGATTGGTTCCTGATGTATCAGTAGCCAATGAGCAAGTGTGTCTTAGCAGTGCAGAACGCTTTCAGAAACTCCTTCCCCACTTCCACCTGTATAGATCTGCTACAGGTGATTCATGTACGCTATATTGTACAGCAGCAGCATGTCTTACTTGTATGTATTGGCAGTAGCGAGTCCTGTACATCATACCACCCTGTAGCCCAAGACTGGTTGCCCACTGAAGCTAAGCAGGGTTGAGTCTGGTTAGTACCTGGATGGGAGACCTCCTGAGAAAACCAGAAGGCTGCTGGAAAGAGGTGTTAGAGAGGCCAGTAGGGGGCGCTAACCCTGTGGTCTGTGTGGGTCCTAAAGCCCCAGTATAGTAATGGGGACACTATACTGTCAAAGAGCACCATCCTTCGGATGAGACGTTAAACCGTGGTATTGACTCTCCGTGGTCATTAAAAATCCCAGGATGTCCTTCAAAAGAGTAGGGGTGTAACCCCGGCATCCTGGCAAATTTGCCATTGTCCATCATGGCCTCCTAATCATCTCCATATACTGATTGCCTTCATCAGTCTGTCTCCTTTCCACCAGTAAGCTGGTGTGTGGTGTGCATTCTGGCGCAATATGGCTGCCGTCGCATCATCCAGGTGGATGCACATTGGTGGTGGTTGAAGAGATCCCCCCCTTCCATATGTTTGAGGTCCCAGAAAAAGCGCTATATAATTGTAACAAATTATTAATTATAATTACTTTCTCTGCAGCAGCAGCAATAACCAACAGTAGCAGCATAGCAGATCTATTCAGCCAAGACCAAATTCTGTATATCAACATTGTCATTTCCATTACCATACCAAACACTTTTAGTTTATTCAGTGTTCCTGTAACTGTAACCTGTAACTTCTTGTGCCAGTAATAACCGATAAAAAGGAAATACTTTCCTTCAGTGAAAGCTTAATCTCCCCGCTCATATTTTTTCAAGCTTTATTCATTATCAATTGTGCCAGATAAAAAAAAAAAAGGGCGAAAGGTCCTAGTGGGATGTAGATTTTCCTTTGCTACCTTTAGAGGGAGCACTTCAAACAGTCTAGCCTCAGTAGGAATCTGACAATAACCCACATGTTTTTCTGAATCTTTTTTTGCCTGAGCATGTGTGGCTCTTTTTGCGTGTTGTGAGGGGACTCCAGACTGATTGGCCCATCTACAGAAGCGAGCACTCCAGAGATTGGATTAAGCAGTCACTTGTTTCGGCTAACACGTCGTGCAACATATGCCTCTCAAGTAATGTGTACCCAAACACGCAATTTACAAATAATTAACGTTGTGTTAATTAGGCACATTAATTCACGCTGTGCGTAAGCTCCAGGACGGATGCCAGCACTCGCAGCCAAAAAGACAGGAGAGGAGTTTCGTTTCAAGTGGCACAGCAGACGGAGAGGAGAGGGCGAGAAGGACAGAGAGAGAGGCATTGAAAGACACAGAGGGTGGACAGAAAGGTTATGCAGAGAGACAGCAGAAGTGATTATTAAAACAAAAACCATTGTGATTATTTTCTCACCCTTATGTCGTTCTAAACCCGTATGACTTTCTGCCCGTACTTGCTTTCAAGCTTCAAAAAGACAACAAAAGCACCATAAATGTATCATAAAAGTGGTCAAGTGAGGTACGAAAGCTGTCACTGGGGCGGTACCTTTTCAAAAGGTACACTTTTGTACCTAAAGGGTGCACATTGGTACCTTCATGGTACACTTTTGTACCTAAAGGGTGCATATTGATACCTTCATGGTACAATATGCACCCTTTTGGTACAAAAGTGTACCTTTTTGAAAAGGTACCGTCCCAGTGACAGCTTTCGTACCTTTTTTTCTGACAGTGTGTGATGCCAAAATTGAAGTCATATTCACTGACAATTTTGACATATGTTCTTGCTGCATTCAATCAGATTCTTTTCAATCAGAACCTATTGAATCTCATCATTTAAATTAATCAAAAATCTTAAAAATGAATCAGACTGATCCAGTTCTTGAATTCACTGTGAATCACAGCTGGTCACAGCACAGTGGTTTCCAGCTCACTGTCATGTGCATCACTTATATGATGTTTTTGCTTCTTTGTTGAAGCTTTAAACCCTCAGGTTTCAATATATGGAAAAGTATGGAAAAGTATAACTATTCAAAACATCTTTTGGTGTTACACAGAAGAAATAAAACATCTGGAAAGGTTTTAAAATAATAATAATAAAGCCACTTACACGCTCAGTTCTGAAACCCATCAGAGTTGTCTTTTGTTGTCTCATTTGCATCATATGATATAGGCAACTTAATTTTGACGCTTCTTCACCATGAAGACAATCCAAAAGGCACCGTGACAAATTCAGTGGAAAAAATAAATACAAGATGAAGGTTGAGAATGTTGACTATAAATACAATTAATTCAACACTAAAAAGTAATCAATTCAAATGGTTTAAAATAAATATTATAAATAATAAAATGATTATTTAACCCAAACTATTAATTTCTACTATTGATATATATAATAGAATTGGGGTTGGTAAAGAATTTTTGTTTTTGAAAGAAGTCTCTTATTCTCACTAATGCTACAATTATTTGATCAGAAATACAGTAAAACAGTAATATTGTTGACAATTACAAATTAAAATAAATTTTCTATATTAACATATTTCAAAATATATTAATTTATTCTTAATTCCTTCAGAAAAGCTGAATTCTCAGCAGTCTTCAGTGATGAGCGTGATCCTTTTTTGGTGGAAATAGATGAATAAGCATTTATTTTTGAGATCAATTTTTTTAAAAAAACAATATATATGTCTTACTGTGGTTTTGGATCAATATTTTTCATATAAATTGTTGTATATTTTTATAAATATATACAGTATATTTTATCCCAAATTTGGTGATCAAAAAGTAGACAGCGAGGCATCTCGCTAGGTTTTGGAACAGTGGCTGGGATGGCTTTCCCCGGGTGAGATCCCATTAAAAAACAGGTGAATATTTTTAGAGCTGAGGAAATGCTGAAAAGAACTGCAACAGCAGCATCATTAATTGTGCTTCAGCATTATGGGAAGGGAATATTGCACCCAGTTTTTAGGTCACACTGTGACTTTCCAAACAGCAGGCCAAAAAGTGCACAATCTAGCCTGCTCTGAGCGAGCTAAACTTTATTTCCACCATTACAAATAGCTTGTTATTTATAAAGTGTGCTGTAAGAACTTACAAGGTTGTAGCAACAAACGTGTAAGCGAGTAAAAATGAAGAAAGGGTGTCAAAGCTCGGCACAACAGTGAACTTATCAAACACCACAACTGCGGTTTTACTTATTTGACTTCAATATTGACTGACTGCAAGAAACATCCAACATTTTTATTTGGCACGAGACACTCACAGTCAGGGTTCCAAAAAAGAATGTGGTTTTAAAAAAGGATAAAAAAAAGAGCAGAACAGCTCTCACCCTGCCCTTCCTTGTCAGTAATTATCTCTCTGGGGACAATCGCTCCATTCCAAAACACAACCCACACTTACATTCTCTCTCTCTCTCTCTCTCTCTCTCTCTCTCTCTCTCTCATGCACATGCGCACTGACACACACACACACACACACATTACACACACACAATAATACTGCAAAAGCAGCTCCCATGACTCCATGTTTTACCCTCTCTGGGGAGACAGTTAGATTCAAAGTGTGAATTATGAATAGGTAACGATCAGGTTTGGGTTCAAATAGAGATTTGAGAATATACAGCGCTGCCTTACCCTCTAAGAGGAGTACTTGAAGAGGTGAAGCAAGAATAATAATATATACCAGAGAGAATAATTTGTCAAAAGATTGTGTAGTGCTTTTGCTATCTAGCTGATCATTTTGCTAGTTTCCAGTTCAATCAACTATTAACCTCTGTTTGAAATAATTGTGCTGTTTACAATATGCGATTCAAAATTTACAGGCATGTCAAAATTATAGTCTAGTAATAAGCCATGCCACTGTTTTCATTTACATAATTAAAATAAATATAAGCAATTGGTTGTATATTTGCTAATATAAATCTGGTTTCATCACCTTGAAAATGTAAAGGCAAGGAAATAAGTGAGGAAATAGTTAAGGAGGAATCTAAATGAACACACAGACACATGTTGGGTGTCCATGATCAATGGGGACTTCATAGACGTAATGGTTTTTATACTGTACAAACTGTAAATTCTATCCCCCTACTCCAACCCTACCCCTAAACCTGCCAATCACAGAAAACCTTCTGCCATTTTAGATTTTCAAAAAAAGAGGAGTCTGCATGATTTGTAAGTTTGCTTCCTCATGGGGACCAAAAAATGACCCTACGATGTCAAAATTACTTGTATTACTATACGTATACACTATAACATGAGAATGGCAACACACACACACAAGCAAACACACACAGCACTAGTATGGAATTCAGTGCCCAGAATATGAAATATTCATCTTTCATAAAACTTTAATTCAATCCCTCTTTCTCTCTCTTCCTTCCTTTCTCCCTATCACTCAAACTTTCGTGCATTGAAGTGCATTGATCTCAGAGAATAAAAAATATTGTTGGCAAAAAAAAAAAAAAAAGATAACATGAAATGATGACATACATAGTTGATAGGGCGAAGAAGAATTTGGTTATGCTCAAAATGTCTGTCTGGAGTGCCTGGACAACCCAAACCCTTGGGTTGGTCTTCCTGCTGATGAGTATGACAGTTCCCTTTCGAGAGGTCTCTATTGCATAAGTAAGCTTACGCTATGGGAAAAACTCCTTTTCTCTTGAATATTGAAGTCAAATTTTTTAAAACAGAGTGCAGCTGCAAAGCAAACATTTACTGTAGCTGAGCGTCTAGTGCTCATTGGATGTGCTGTGGCAACTGCACAAACCTATGGCGAGGCGGCTAAGATGCGTGAACCAATCAGGTCGCTTCGTGCCATGCTTCTAGCAATCGCCTGGGCTGTTGATTTAGTGGCGCTCAAAGCCAGGTCTGTGGCGCTGCGCAGGTCCCTGAAAGCTTCCGGGTCAGGACCAGACTCGCCCATAGAGTGGAGAAGTTATCCTGAAAAACCTAGAGGACAGCCATGGTGTGAAGCGCCGAAGCAACTTGAACAACAGCGGTGTTAGCTCGGCCAGTGAGAGCTGAAGTGGTACGGAAAGGCTCTGGAAGGACTCTCTGGCCTTCCTGGACTCCCCTATCTCCACTACCGGCCTGTTTGGTGGTGGAGACACCCCCTCGACGCTCAAAGTATATGCGCCGGCCATAACAGCACTTCATGCTCATGTGGCCGGGCAGTCATTGGGAAGAAAGACCTAGTCTTGCGCTTCCTCAAAGGGGTCAGAAGGCTAAACCCACCTCGACCCCCCTCTGTACCTATCTGGGACCTCTAAATGAAAGGAGCCCCTTTCGAGCGGCTTCAGTCTGCTGACCTGAAGACTCTTTTGCTCAAAACTGCTCTCTTGCTAGCACTGGCATCAGTCAAGAAAGTGGGTGATTTGCAAGCACTCTCAGTGAGCGCTTCCTGTCTTGAATTCGGGCCCAATATACATTATACCTTTCAAAAGTTTGGGGTCAGTAACTTTCTTTCTTTCTTTCTTTCTTTCTTTCTTTCTTTCTTTCTTTCTTTCTTTCTTTCTTTCTTTCTTTTTTTCTTTCTTTCTTTTAAAAAAACTAATACTTTTATTTAGCAAAGATGTGCTAAATTGATAAAAAAAAAGTGACAATAAAGATTTAATGTTGTCCTATTTAACTTTTTATTCATCAATGAACACTAAAAAAGTATACAAAAAAAAAAACATTATCATAGAAATGTCCAAATATGCAAGTGACGCAAACCACAGCAACACGTTATGGCAACGATACCTTCAGACTGACAGAAACGTAAAAATAAACGTAAATTTAGGGTACTTTGGTCTTGTACATATTGTCATGTTAATTATAATCAAATGCATTTTGTTTTATTGACCACAATATTATCAGTGATATTTGAAGCAGAGACTGTCACTTTGGATAGTTGATGCTATCTCACTGGCTTATGAGTCTAAGGGCCTCCATTGTCCCATAGGCATCAGAGCTCATTCGACGAGAGGCATGGGCTCGTCATAGGCATGGTCGAGTGGAATACCAATTGAAGATATTTGTCTGGCGGCCGGCTGGGCCTGACCATCCACATTTATGAGGTTTTATAACCTAGAACCTTCCCGCTTTACAAGCAAGGGTTCTTTCCGTATAAATAAAGTGTCTAAGCACAATTCTTCACAACTAAAGGGCCTGATGTCTATCTGGTCTTGGGTGAACCTGAATCAAAGGTCTATTAGGACTCATAACTTTTCTCTTCTATGAGCCTCAGGATCTTGGCCCTAGGCACTATTTTGGGTTAGGTTTTAAGCACGCACACTGTTTTGAAAGGTTCCATGGTGTATGCTAACTTAAGCAATACGAGAGACCTCTCGAAAGGGAACGTCTCGGTTACTTAGGGTACTTTGGTCGTGTACACAATGTCATGTTAATTATAATCAAATGCATTTTGTTTTATTGACCACAATATTAACATTGAGATTTGTCTGAGAAGGGCACTTTTGATTAATTTTGAAAAAGCACCCAAAGCACCCACAAACAGTTAACTTACACAATACTTTCCCCCTACTCTCAGGGAACTGAGGTTACCTTAGTAACCAAGTCATACCGACAACTTTTATGATACTTTTATTCTGCTTATTGCTTTTTTTGGAGCTTCAATATGTCCAGACCCAATATGTTCACTATGAACTGAAGTTTCAAGAGCCACATAACGATTCTCAAAAAAATCTCTTTTTGTGTTCCACTGAAAACAAAACAGGATAAAGGTTTGGCACACAAGAGGATAAGTAAATGTTGACCTAATTTTACATTTTAGGTGAACTACTAAAAAACCTCTTGGTCATATCTCAATGTGGGTTTGAGTTGTTTTAGAGGTCAGAAAGTCTCAAATGATCTGTGTGACGGTGACTGATTGGAAAACTGACCGCAGATAAAAATATTGTGATTGTGATACACCACAGAGAATATACTGACTCATCACATCTCGGTCTCATTGCATTGATGTAGTCGTGGAGGATGGGTAGAGAGTGAGAGAGGGAGGCTGTCTGATAGATTCCGAATTCTCCCCTCTTCAGCGGTAATCCCCGAAGACATCCGCGCCAAAACGAGACACAGGCGAACAGCTCCACTCACCCAAAACCGCCCTCACAACACGCTTGGCCTCACACCACTGCCTTTGTGTGTGTGTCTGAATGCGTGCTGTGCTTTTCCCATGAGTCCTGATCCACACCTCCCCCCTTTCCCCTCCATCCATAATTCAGGAGAGGCTGGCTTTGCCCAG
This sequence comes from Pimephales promelas, assembly GCF_988280905.1. Lineage (NCBI taxonomy): Eukaryota > Metazoa > Chordata > Actinopteri > Cypriniformes > Leuciscidae > Pimephales > Pimephales promelas. Next base: position 30,055,539 of record NC_142777.1, read on the forward strand.
CTACACTGCTCATGGGGCACATGCTTCCTCAAGGGCTCCCGGACTGATGCCACCAACACCGTATCAACCAGTATGACTTCCCATCATCTTCCAGATTTGATTTATTGAAATCTCTATCCTCCAACAACATGGAAACAGTGACTCAATAAGAGACAGCTAGAGTTGCACGTTCAGTATTGCAATACTGTATATATGGGGAAAAGTTTTGGAAGTGAAAAACACATTTAACCATGTAAAGCCAGACATATGAAATAATCAAAAAATGGTGCTAAGTATCACATTCAGCGTTTACAGCTCATATATTATGATATAGGAGAATATAGATCTTACAGACTACTAACATAGAATGCATATAAAAACATGGCAAAACATATGATGCAATGGAAAAACAATGATGATTGCGAGATAAGCAAATAAACGTTCCACAAAAGTATGATCACTTTTATTCACAAAATAATCTCTAATGCTTTATTACTGTATTGCTTATTTGCCAGAATTACTTCTCACCTTAAACTTACATATCAGGACTGCGTTTCCCAAAAGCTTTGTAAGCCTAAGTTGATCGTAGAGACCATTGGTGGCAATTGTTCAACGATCAACTTAAGCTTGCGATGCTTTTGGGAAACCCAGACCTGATCTTTTGAGCCTCCATTCTGCAGCTAACTGTTCCAAAATAGTGATAGAAAACTAAAGGCGTACCTTCAGTATGTGCACCAAGGCTTTTGATTACCTTCCCTTTATTCAGGTTTTCTTTTTCAGATATCTGCATTTAAGGAATCTCTTAAAACCTATATTTTCTCTAATATTTATTGGTATTTCCTAGTCTGGTTTCACTGTCTGGTGTTGCTCTTGATTATATTTATTAGATCTTTTCTTATAATAATAGTATTGATTTGTATATTTGTCTTAGTTTTTTTTGCAGGATGACGCTCCATCCTATGTTTTACAGAACTTCGGTCATCATTCATGTTGTTTTTAAGTTGCTAAATAATTGAAATTTGACCTTTATCATGATTGATTCTCACATTTTGCCTTTTAAGCCTTATCAAATACTAAATATGAAATTATCGCAATAACTAAGTTTTGGCATCTTAAATTTGTAAATGCGAAACATGGAAGGCAACAGTTCAACAATTTCTGTCCATTTGTAGAAGTTAATGTAATCCAAAACAAAATTGGACCCCATTGACTTTTATGGCATGGACAAAAACATTTAATCATTTAGCACATGCTGTCATCCAAATCGACTTACAAATGAGGAGAACAAAATAAGCAATCAAACCAACAATAGCGCAACATTATGCAAGTGCTGTGACTAGTCCCAGATAGTCTAGCACAGTACACACAGCAAGTCTTTATATATATATATATATATATATATATATATAGTAAGTGTTAGTATTTACGAACCAAGCTGTTAAAACTGTTTAAACATTTTCCTATTACACAACAAAGAAAGTTTCTGTTTTTTTTTTTAAAGCACCTAGAAACTAAAGAACATATTGCAGAGAATTCAAAGTTCATTGTGGAACATAAAAAGGTTATGGGTTAGGGTTATGCTACAGCATCACACTGTAAAACACCAAGTTTTTGTTCGCAATAGGAGCACATTTACTTTGAAGATATAGGCCCAATGTGATCCAAGATAATCTCTTCATCAAGTATTCCATGTGTCAGAAACATCTCCAAAGTTTCTGTTACACCACAGGACTCTTGAAGTCTGTATCATTGTCACTGTTGGGATTCATTGCAACATTTAAGCCTCTTTTAGCCCTCTGCTGGGCTCAAGATGATGCTGTAGATATGGCCTTGTCTCTGCTGCTGATAAAGAGCATGTGGGAAGTCTTGTTCCAAGAGGTAATTCCTCCCTTTGTGCCACGATCAATCCAAAACCACCCACCCATTCCTCTTGAGTGAATTATGAACTTGGAGGGAAGGTTCCCTTTCGGGTTTGTTTAAATAACCTCTGACTTCACTGCTGTGTGCACCTGACGCTGGACCTACAGGAACAATGCCTCACATCAGGTAGAATAAGAGATGCTTGAGGATGAGATCGACAGAAAATGAGGGTATGATGGAAGGAGGATCAAAAAAGTACAAAGATAAAGGCTTGAGGAATATAACAAATTTGGTTTCTACCACATATTTTACATTTAATTAGTGCTTTTATTGTATTTACTACCAAACCACTGATCCTATATCAATTTATACACTATACTGTTCAAAAACTTAAGGTCAATAAGATTTATTTTAAAATAAATTAATACTTTTAGTCAGCATTAAATTGATCAAATGAAAAGATGTATAATATCACATTAGTTCTTCCAAAAAATCTTGAAATAAAAACGCATCAGTTTCCACAAAAATATTAAGTAGCTTGATTAAGAAATGTTTTTTGAACAGCAAATACATATTAGATGATTTCTAAAGGATCATGTGTCACTGAAGACTGAATTAACTTCACCTGAAAATTCAGCTTTGCATCAGAGGAATAAATTAAATTTTCAAATATAGCCTATTAAAATCTTTTGAATGATTATAAACAAATTAAAAATGTAAAAAAAAAGTCTCAGGTTTATATAACCAGGTTCCCTGAAAATAGGAACGAAACGCTGAGTCAACGCATCTATATCCCTATATATCCCAACCTCTTAATCTCTATAGCGTGTATATGGCTGGAGACATTAGTTGACCAGTTAGTTAAGTTAGTGAAGAAGTTGCTGAAGACTGACATGTCAAAAAGAACATATGCTGGTGGCCATCACAACTGCACTTTTTCACAGAAGAGATATGTTTTAGTCAATGGGGGAAACAGGACTTCAGCAAAAAAAAACCCAAAAAAGGGAGTTCAGGAGTGAACAAAAAGCTGGAAAAACAAGAAGCTTGCGGTTGAACTGAGTCCACATTCGGCACACAACAGCGGTGAGGAGGGGAAACAGAGCTACATAAACATTTAATATCCTGATGACACACATATATATCCTCCATCCATTAGTTTTACATTAGTCCATTATAAAAGGGCCCGACCAAATGCATGCATTATCAATATAGCTAGCTATGTGTCTCTGTGAGAGTTTGTGTACGTCTACAAACTACTTGCCAAAGCTTGTGTGTCCTTTCCATAAGGTCTCTGAGTGTATAAGAAGAGAGCGCCTCACGTTCATTATGCATGGGCCATGTTGACTTTCTGGAAGGTTCTAGGCTCAAAAGTGCACCAGGCTCCTCATAACTCCTAATTTTTTCATGACTCTGTATTTACCAAATCTACCATGCAGTTTGACTGCATGTCTGCCCCCATTCCTGGGTGAAACACTCATGTACACACACACACACACTACAATAACAGTGCCATGCTAATTCAGAGCTTTAATGGACACGGTAAACACTCAACCAGTTTGACATGATTGACCACTTTTCAGGGATACACTTTTCTGTGTAACTGTATTAATATGAGGTTAGAGCAGGATACACACGTGCGTATCATGGCTGTGCATGCATCAGGCACACACTGACGCATGCTCTCACATACACACGCACAAGTCTGATGCTGATCCGGAGGTGATTTCAGACGGACAGTACAGTATTGTTTTGTTATTGAATAAGGAGTTGAGAAGAGAGACAGCAGGAAGAGCAGAGAAAGAGCCATCCTATCACACAGCTGTTCTCTTTTCCTGCTGCCCACACACATACACACATATGCTCAGAAACAGTGCCATTAGGCACACACATGCATTTTCATCCAGTGCACAGATTCATTTAACATCTCAACGGTATCAAACCAGACCCGCAGATATATACCATACGAGAGCGCTCGTATAAAAACACACCGAGACCATCTCGAGGTTGTTTTGAAACTTGGGCTGTCAGTCATCGGAGACCTGTGTCTTTGCCAGCGCCGGACTGCAGCTGAGCCTGCTCAAACCCCCACACTGTCAATCACAGCTTGCTCAGTCTCTGTGTTTTCCTTCACAAGTCATCTTAAACAATAGACTCTCCACCTCAAAAAAGTTTGAGAGGTTTATGTAATCTAGGACTGGCAATTCATTAAAATGTTTCAAATGAATGATATCATTGCAGTCGGGTGATGCAGCACACATCAAGTGCATCACATTACATTTCCATTAACTTATAGGTTGTAAAGTTTATATGGCTATATGTGTGCTTTCTTTGGACAAAATTTCTCATGTTATAAAATTTGACAACAAATACTAGAATAAGGCACTCTTCTCTGGTACACAAATACATAAAACATTAGCCTTTACATAGATGGATAGTGTTTCTTTTTCTTGAGTACTGTGGGAACGGCTCATATCTCATTCTGCCTGTTCTCAGGAGAAGTGTGGTCACATTAGCAAAATTTCAGCAAATTCACATGACCAACTTAAATTCCTATCGAAATGACTGGACTCTGCATGCAAAAAAATCACAGAAGCATAATTGTGGTTTGGGAAAGCATGTAGCAGCAGATGACTGGGATGAATGCAGAGGCAAACTTCCATACTATCTGCTTTAAGCCACGGCAAGAGGAATACTGTTTCCGGGTTCAAGCCTCTACTACTTTCAATTGAGAATACCATCTCAACAGCAATTTACAGTATGAGCACAGTATGTTTATTCATTTCACACATTTTAAGCTAAGCATATTAAAATGGGGTCACTGCCTCCTGGACACCAATAATGTGTTGTTTCATAAAAAAAATGATGAATCCCTGTCTGGCCATTTGAAATTTTAGTATGACGATAAAGGCTTGGATCATTGTATTTGGTGGTATTACAGCACACTGTAAGTGTACATTAGCATAATTTGTTGTATGCTTTTGGCATCTTATTGACCCAGAAACAGTGACGCGTATGCACCGTTGGAATTATGCAGATATTATAGGTGAAAAACACTACATGAAAAGAGCTAAATCGCTTGTAACCCCAAACAAACAAAAAGATGCAATAGCCACCCAGCATAACCATTTTGTAGCAGGCACACCAACAGCACAATTCTAATTAAACAGAATTGTGATCAATTCTAGTTTTTATCAATTCAACTTCATTTTACACAACATGAATCTAACCATAATTTACACTGTACACTGCTGGTGTTTTGATACTGTTTGATAGACAATGTTTTACCTGTAATACAGAAACATTCACAAGTTTCTCATGTATTTGTTCATCATAAAAACTAAATTCAAATCGGGCATCACAAGTTCTGGGCTGAGTTTCCCAAAGCATCGACTACTTAGGTTTTGTGCATCGACAGCCCTGATTAACTGTATATACCAATATACAAAAGAACACGTGTCATGATTGCTGAAATTATTGTCAAGTTTCTCAGGTCGGTAAATGGTGATCATCTTCAAGATCAGTGAAATTTTACTGGGTGCTTCTAACACGTTTGTTATTTCAATTCGAACCCAATTAATGAGTGTAATGTCCTCAGCTTTTTGACTTGAATTGACATTGAAATAAATTCCTGCTAATAAATTCCTCTTTGTTTTGTTTGTTATTGTCTGATGAAGTGTTGCAGTTCAGTGGTGGAAGTTTTCTAGGGTGTCACAGTTGCAGGGGCATTGCATCACGCTTTGAAATTCGCCCTCGCCTTGCCTCAATCAAAACAAGAACAGTGTTTCAGAACAGATATTAATTATTCCCCCGCTAATAATGTCCATGAGGAGAAATGTGAAGAAGAAACTGAAAAAAAGCACTTTCACAGTATAAAAACACAGAAACAGGCTATAGTATCGTTGATGGTCTTCTGTTCGGGTTTAGGTGCTGCAGATCAATGAGCCAAAATGTTCATTTCTAAGATTCCTATCTTCAGGTGATAAATGTGGTGGTATATTTCAAACCAAGTCACATACATTACAAGTCTCTAGCCTACATACTAACATACACAGCTGCCTTCTAAGGCGTAATGGAAATGCACAAGTGACTGATTTGTAATGGTCTACATGGCAGCAGCAACACGGTCCACACTCTTGCGTGAAGCCACTATCCACTACTGATTTCAATGGAGTTTGATATTGTGAGCTAATATCACTCAGCTAATGACACATGTGCATAAAAATAGTATAAAAAAATATTGGGTAAAATATGTTATAGATGTATTATACATAAATATACTATTTTGAATTACTTTATTAAAATAGATATAAATATAATAATGTTAAACAAATACATATACATTATGATACATTATTACTTAAATGAGAGTGAACTAGAAGGAAAAGACTTGTCCTGCAATGAGATTGAGAGAAATAGAAAAGAGACAGAGAAAGTGAGGCCATTTAAACTAATGTATTTCAATAATATATCCATTATCCATCCCAACACAATGGCACTGCGGTGAAATAATGCCCACATCTTACATCGAACATGTTTGTGCATATAAGTGCAAAGCATCTTAAGCTTCAATGCCTCTTGTATTTCTTCTTGTATGGGATATTTTGAAATGTTTTGAGGAAATTTCTCAGTACTGAAAGAATCTGCTGAGGGTTTTTATAACTACAAGGAAATTTTATAACCATCATATTGTTAAGCCTTTACATTTATTCAACAAAGATTCAATAAAACAAAGATATTATTTATATTTTTAATAACATACTTTCAGACTGACACATTCAACCTAAGTTTAAAAGAACAAAACATATGTTCAATCAGAGTCCTTGTTATTACCCATTAACAATATTGACTTGCTCCTGTTTATTCAGCTACTTACCAAATAAATAAAAAAATGTACATAATGATTAAATTATTTTATTAGTTTACTTGTAGATTATCTTAAAGCTTCCGCTAAGGTTACCAGGGACAGCAAATCAATTATACAGGTTAGTAAAACATCTGACCACAGAATCAAGTATTCCAGAGAGTGCATTAAAAATGAGACACTGGATGCGTACGATATGACCTTATTTCGCATAAATAATTCATAAACAGGTAAATACATTAAATCAGGACATGGTAGACAAAAAGTGGATTAGATTATCTTTGATATCTGATATCTTGCAATGTAAAGCAGAGGAATGAGTTACTCAATAAAAACTGAACAGTGATTACTGTAAACATGTCATACAAAGACAAGCAAGTCATACAAAGCTATACTGAAGCAGAAAATCCTTAATGATCCTTGGTGGAGTGAGGATCGAGAAATGTATAAAGGGCCCGAGCAAATGTAGTATGCAGTGCTTGTGTATGTGTGTGTGTGTGACAGTGATGGAGTGAGGGTGTATGTTTGTGGCTGAAACTAAGAGGAGTCATTTCTGAAGACTAAAGATGAGCTGTCACAAGAGACGGACTGAACTCCCCCTTCAATCGATATGGGGGATTGGTTCCCTTTAGGCCTCTTGAGCCCATGCAAGATTTTGGTCTTTACACTTTTAAACACTATAACTGAGGATTACTGAAATATAGACTTAACATTTAAAAAACAAACAAACAAACATTTGAAACTATATTGGGGTAAATACATCTTAAATGACAAATTAAACATTTTAGTGTTTGAATTTTACATCTTTGTTCAATTATAAGAATTCAAACTGCAAAAAATGAATGTCTTGAATATAGGCTAAAGCTGCAGCTACTGTCATACTCATATTCTAGTCATAATGTGAGTCTGATACTGCTCCATAGCGATTTGATTATGAGGCGTTTCTTAACCGAACCAGGAAAAAACCAACAACTCTGCACTCAATTGGATAGACTTACAACCAATCAGAGCAATGCAGTAAGTGAACTCAACAACACGCACACTGGAAGTAGTAGTAAAAAAATGAGCGTTGCTTCTTTTACTTGGTCCTCCATGATTGCGACCAAAGGAGAAACCCCAACGACCACAGGGTTTTCATTGCGTCCCATCTTAGAGACCAATGGAGCCAGCTGAAAAAATAAAGATTTGCCGAATCCTGTAGGAAGGACGGCAAACGCATCTTTCCAATCGACAAATGCCTTGATTGCAGTTCTCTGTTCGTCTTTTAAAGGGATACTCCACCGTTTTTTCATATTAAACTATTCCCTTAACTAAGACGAGTTGATGCATACATCTCTCGTATCAGTGCGTGCACTCAATCGCTCTGGCGTGTGAGACACTTTGATAGCATTTAATTTAGCCCAGTTCATTCATTAGGATCCAAGCAGAGAAGCGACCAAACACCTCCAAGTTTTCCTACAGTATTTAAATACAGTTGCATGAGTAGTGTAACTCCACCAAGAATGGTGACACACACACAAATAAAAAAAAAAACGCTGAACTTTTCTAAGCGTGTAAAGTGGCTAACTACAATACAGCCTCTCCCCTATCTCCCTCTCTGGAGTGATGATATTACTGCGCTGAGTCCATAGATATATATGCACCGAGTCGAAAAGAGGTATGTATCAAATCGTCTTAGTTAAGAGAATAACATTGTTAAATATGAAAAAAACGGTGGAGTATCCCTTTAAAATGAATGCAAAGTCTACTTCTTTTACAACAGACGCGATAGCAGAATCTATTCATTTCAATTCTCCAGCTGCAGTCATCTTTGAGGGAAACCAGTTCAACCCAAGCGTTTGATAACGTGATGATTACGTAACTGCAGATCATATGTCCATCATCGTATAAAGCCCGCCCTGGCAATTTGATTGGCCAGACTAATTCTGAACCGATAATAATAACTCCTCAATGGATCGAGTCCAGTCCGAAATTCCCGACACAAAAATGTTGTGGGCGGGATTCGGGTTGGCATCCAGGCTAAAATGGCATTAATTTGGCATGATAAAAATATAAATCTAGCAGCACTACAAAGACCCCTGGGAAGGGATTGGGCTTCAGTCAATGTTTGACTCACTCATTCTTTGCAACAGGCAGAGTGTTCTGCATGACTAACCAAAAGCAGAGAACTCAATAAGGACAGACAACACAGCTCAAATCATCAGAGACAGAGGTAGAGAGAGAGAGAGAGAGAGAGAGAGAGAGAGACGGACGATTTGGTCTAGTCTCTGTCACGTTTTGGTTTGTTCCAGTCCGTTCTCATCCCAAGGCGTCATATACTGACGCTTTTGGTAATGCGTATACATCCAACGCACATGGCACCCTTTAGCATCAATATGAGACGCAGATATATATGGGCCAGAAGGCGCCTCCTAGTGGTGTAACCCTAACCCTACCCCAGACCTAAACCTACCCATAACCGAAGCCTGTTATATTGACACTAAAGGCTGCCATGTGCATTGGATGTATATGCATTTTCAAAAGGTTGTAGGTTGTTCATGTCATATTCCATGCCTGTCATGTGATTCCCTGTTTGTCATGTGATCCTGCCATGTGCCTTGTCATTGGTTAACCGTCTGTTCATTGTTCACAGGTGTCCCTTGTCCTGTTATTAGTCTGTGTATTTAAGCCCTCATGGTTGCCATGTGTCTCGGTCAAGTATTGTTTCCTGTAATCTCTGTTGCGTGAGTCCATGTCCACAGTTTTGTTTCATGCTTTGTTTTATGTTCTGATCTCGTTGTATGTTATTTTTGAGTAAATAAACTGCACTTGGGTTCTCTATACAACTTGCCTTCAGTGGATCCCTTACAGAAAGTGTGCAGAAGAGAAAAAAAGGCCACCACCACCACAAAAATAAAAATTGACAGACTAGCAGAGCTTTAGCCAAAACTACATTAGCTCACTGAAACATTTCTCTCATGGTATTTAAATTCTAGCAGACTTGCAGATAAAATAATTTGTCAGTTTACCAATTATAACACTAAGAATAGTTCTCAATATGACAAGGGATAGGTTGTTTTCTTGTGACATTTAGGGGCAGTTTCTGAAAACTTTTTCTCTGGAAGAGCAATAAAAGTCAATCAAATCTGGAACTGGCAGGATTAGTTGAATCAAAGTTCTCTACTGATTTTTATAAGACTGGTATCTTATCTTCCAACATTTTCAGACTCCATAGACAATATCACAATCATGTACTCTTTTACTTGTTTGTTTTTTTTAACTGGCACCAGTTCAAGCACAATTGCAGACAAGGCAACATGGGACAAGAAAAAGGTTTAAATCTTACTGTATCTTTTTGGTCCATCCTCCAAACAGAAGGAGAGGGTCAATGTAGCATCCTCCTCAAAAAACTCTGTAGCAAACGCATCCCACCACAGACTATCACTCTCCTGGGGAAGAAGGAGAGTCACGGTTAATTAATGGGAGTTAATTATATGGTGTGATATGCTTTGTCAGTCTTAGAAGTCTATTTAAAAGGAGGAAAAAATAAGATATTCAAGATATTCCAGGAAAAAATAAGATATATCAAGATATTTTTCAATGTCACAATGACAAAATTGCGAATCAAAATGAAATGTTTGAAAGAGATGGTCAAAACAGGATAGAAAATAACAATATGGGTGCACTAATATGCATTAGTTCATGTCACTAACTAATGCACAGACAGTCACGAGTTAATGTATGACTCATGAAGAACTAACCCATTAATCAATTATTACTGCATCAGGAACTAATAAATAGTCTATATGAAGAGTTCAGATGCAAAAGCCTCTAAGTGCCATTTGAAATTTTGTTCTAGAATGATCATTTTTATCAAGCTTGTATATTTAAGTTCATTAATTTCACTTAAATTGCAACGAGGATTATCTATTAATTGTCATTTAAGTGAAATTACTGAACTTGAATATATAAGCTTGATAAAAATGACCATTTTAGAAGAAAATTTCAAATGGCATTTAGAGGCTTTTGCATCTGAACTCTTCATATGATTAATAGATTAAGTAATACATGAATTGCTAGCAATTAAACATGCAATCATGTATTAATTCCTTAATAACATATTTTATTAACTAATAGTGTAAATTAATGTGTTCATTGCCACAATTAGTCAACGCTATGCCCTTCAACTTCCAGTTGTCTACTTTAATTAATCATTAGCTAATGATTTGCAATATCATTATGTTATGACTTTAATTGTTGAGGCATATGACTATTAACTAATTGTTAAGTAATATGTCATTATGGTTATGGGTTTTGTCATCCCCACCAAAGGTCTGTGGGGCAGTTGCACATGCAATGAGTGATATCAGAAAGTGTTTGACTTTGGAGGATTGGGTAAGTTGGGCCACACAAAACTATCAGCAACTAATAGTAAATAATAGTAAACTAATTGTGGTAATTAACACATTCATTTACGCTGTAAGTTAATAAAATATGTTAAGGAATTAAAACATGATAACACGTTTAATTAACAGCAATTCATTTATTACTTGATCAAGTCGGCGTGAAACGGAAGTTGAGATTTTTTCCTTGCCGTGACGTATATCCGAGTGAAACTGCTTCTGAAATTAGAAAAAAATATAGGGCAGAGCTTAATTTCGTCCTTCGGGAATTGATTGGATCGTTGGAGGTTGGGCGTTGCATACAAAATGGAGGCAGATTTGACTGCGATTTTCTGAGAGGCGGTGCACGGATTGCCGCAACCTTTCGCCATTCCACGTGACCGAAATAGAAGAGAGGTCGTTTTGATGGGGGAGGGAAGGGTAATGTCTTTAATTAAAGATTATAAGGGTACATGAATTTTTTAAAAATAATGAAGTGTACAGATAAATCATTTATAATAAACACTACAGTATTACATAGAAAAAGTTTTTTTTTTTTGATTTCATGCCTACTTAAATCATATTGACTCTTTATTAGTTGCTGATGCAGTAATAGTTTAGTTCTTCATGAGTCATAAATTAACTCATGATTATCTGTGCATTAGTTAAGTATGAATTGATGCATATTAGTGCACCCGTATTGTAAAGTGTTACCAAAATAGCTTATTACAAAAAATCTTGATAACATCATAAGTGGACCTCAGAGAACATGCAGTTCATGACCCATTAAAAGCTCATTTTGCATCCATTCTGCGATCTAGCATTGAAATTGCATGAGCCCAGAGCTTATAAAAGATTTTTCCTTAATTAAAGACTGGTTATGTAGAGGGCACCTGTGCACTGTTATTACAAGTCGACAACAACAACAACCAAATTCATTATAAATAATGTACATCCAGGGCACAGAGAAACTCCAAATCCACTGCTAATGGAAATATTTACTAATTCGCTTGAATTAAATTAAGGCCACTCCATCAGATGGGCACGCTAGATGAGAACATCCTCAGCGTATGTAAAATTAGACTCCACGGCGTCCTGTGATTGACAGAGCTCTGATTCTAACAGACGTCGTTTAGCCCAACGTTGCCATCAAGCCGATGTTGCCTGGTGACAGATCACAAGCCCTCTCAGATGTTTACAATTAGGGCTGTCGACTTCGGGCAGCGTCACATTCCACAGTGGCCGACCCTGGAGACCTTTCCACCCGAGTCTTGAATTCGAGAAGCGTTGTTTTCCAGCGCTGAAGAAGCGTTCTCATCTGCTCTGCGTTTTGGGAGTGAGTCAAGGCCCTATTACGATCTGCTGTCTTAGTCACTTGTAAGTGAATGATCAGTTTTGACACCTTTTTCCATTCAATAAGGCAGGAGGCTGATGTTGTCCAACACAGCTGGTGATACACACACACACACAGTTTTGGCTAACATGCTTTTCCTTGCTTTCTACTTTTGTATGTGTGTTTCCATGTGTATGTGTGAGAATAAACCTGTAGTCACACTCAGTAGGATGCATGAATTCATCAGATTATCATGTTTTCTTCATTTTTAGCTTTTTACCCCATCTTGGTCTCTTGTGGATTTGCAAATATTTAAGGTTAAAGGAGTAGTTCACTTTTGAAAAAAACTTTTGCTGATCAATATTTATTTATTAAAAGAGCGATCATTTCGCTTGTTAAGACCCTTATTCATCGTCTGGAATCGTTTAAAGCCCTTTGAACAGTTTACAGTTTGTACTGAAAGTGTCTTTTGGACCTTGAACCGTTTGGTTCCCATTGAAGTGCATTATATGGAGAAAAATGCTGGGATGTTTTCATCAAAAACCTTAATTGATTTTCGACTGAAGAAAGAATGACATGGACATTTTGGATGACATGGGGGTGAGTAAATTATCCGCAAAAGTTTTTTGAAAAGTGAACTACTCCTTTAAAACAACCTTTCTTTTCTCTAATCACTAGGCCCGGACATTGACAGATTTCATGAATCAGTTCCCAAGATCCCCAAGCTGATTCATAAACTATTTTGTATAAACATAGTGTCATTTGTTACATTACTATAATATTAAAGGTTACAATTAACCAGTTCAAATTTAATTTCTCTTTATTTTTAGAGATAATAACACTCACATGTTATGATGTACACTAACATTTAAATTGCACAGTTAAATTGCAGTTTTTATATCAACTTTTTTAATGGTTGTCCAATTCATTTTTGCAATAGAAATAATAATATTTATTAAACATTTTTTATGGTGGCTTTTCTGAGCTAAATATAACATTACTGTATGTGACATTGTTTACAAGCTGTTTTATTGACGTCTAGGTAAAATGATTAAGCGATGACATAAGAGATTTCAATAAGCTGTATTGTCTCTTTCAACATACCTTCTGATGTTCATTCAAGTTTATTTCGTGCTATTACTATGTAATGAGGGAGAGGTGATCGGTTCACGTGCCGCTTGAACTGAGACAATACAGCGATCTGTCATGCCGCATTAAAGATTCAGTGTTTGAATTTTATGGTAAAATTGACAGAATTTGAAAGCTGGGATGGGATGCACGCTACAAATTTGGTGAAGTTTTGTTTACGCATCAACCGAAAACAGCATAGACATAGAAATCAATCTTGGGATTTAAGTATCGATTTTAATCAAAATCGTCATTAATCGTAACGCAGCCCTACAAATCGCTGTCTCTTTCTCTCCCTTTTAGGTTTGAAAAACAGATCTTGTTGGTTTGTATCTTTGGTCAGTGAGTCTCATCTCCTTTTTAGCCATTTTGCATGACAATCATGTATTTGAGATTGAAATTCCACGACTCCCTGAGCTCTCTGCAGTTCAATATCTCTTTGCAGCTCATTGATGGATGCTCTTGAGCTGAGTTTATCGTGTTTGTATCAGCAGGTGTTGACTGCTCTCTTTGAGTGTTCATTGATCTCCTCCACTTCAACATCTTCCTGGTGATGAGGTCAATGGCCCACAGGGGGATTTTTCAATGCTGTACAGTCACCACCAATGACCTCCTCAGCACCTACGATCTTTCACCTCAGATTAGACCCAAATGCATAACGCTGATGAAGTAATAGTTTGAGGTTTTTTTTGTCGTTGTTATGGTCACTGTATATACTATCGTTCAAAAGTTTGCAGTTAGTCAATACTTAATACTTTTATTCAAGGACACATTAAATAGATCAAAAGTGACAGTAACGAATTTGACATTGTTACAAAAGAGTAAATGCTGTTCTTTTAAACTTTCTATTCATCAAAAAATCCTGAATTAATGTATCGGTTTCTACAATTATTTTAATCAGCACAATTATTTTCAACATTTTTAATGTTTCTTGAGCACCAAATCAGCATTTTAGAATGATTTTTTTAAAGAATCAAGTGACACTGATTTTTTTTTTTACTTTAAAACTGCAAATGGGCGATCAATTACATTAGATTTGAAGAAACGGATTTTTAATGTCATTAATAATAATAATAACTTATTTTTTTCTCAGCTTTTTAAAGTTTTTAAATGGTCAGATTGTAATTAAATGCATAACAAATCAAATTATTATTATATGTTAATATATATTTACAATAAATATCTCATGATTACATAATCTATTATCTTTTATCCCTATTTTAGTTGTAAATCCCAATCAACAAAGACATTCCGTGGAATTACTTCAATGCATAATGAAGACAATAACCCACATGGACAAAAATGGTGTAAGGGTCTTCCATTATGCTGAGAAAACAAGATATCGAGCATACAGATTGAGATAACATGGACAAAATATTGAGTTAGCATGTAACATAATTACTTTACACTGTCATTGTTTTAATTACTTTGATATAAGCTAATTACGGAAGAGCATTAATGGCTGCTAACAGCATTATCAGTATCTGCACCAAGACTCCAGAGTTATAGGATTTCATTTATCTGGAAGGCAATCTGCACTGTCACAATCGATAGGAAATCTGATTGTCCATTTGCACTAATTAACCCTATTTAATGCCTCAGCAGCCCTTGCAAACAGTATCCGTAAACTTGCGTACAGCCAGGTGTGTGATGATGTGCCAAAGTTGGAAAGGAAGGACTGGATTTCTAACAGTTGAATAAGATCATTTCTTATACTGTACAAAAGTTCCCTAGCGATGTGATTTGCATTTATAGTGATATATCTGTACCCCCCTGCTGTGCTGTTCTTGTATTTCTTTTTCTTTCTCTTTTTTTTTTTTGCTCTTGACTGACTGATGGAATAAGCCAAAGCTGCTACATTTCAGTGACATAGATCATGTTTGATAAAGATGACATATATAACACTGCAGCCAAGAGAGAGAGTCGGCTATAGATCAGTAATCTGTAGCTGACATAGAAAATGAGAGGTTCCTGCCTCTAGTGCTGATTGTAGCTGTCTAGCATGCTATAGCTGATAGTGAGCTTTGATGTACTGCGCACAGATCAGTCCTTAGGACCTCAGGTGAACTAACATGGGCGTCTGCACGGGCTGCCTGAAGATAAAGCCGTATTGATTGGGATGTCTAAAGGGATTCATCAATGTGCCAATGGTGGCTCTCGACCCAGTCACCGCTCCGGAGGGGCCAAGCAGCTCAGATTTATGGTAGATCCAAGAGCTTAGAGAAAAAACAACGTCCCGTATCCTTGGTAAATAACAATAGCAGCTGCTTTTTACAACACATAGCTGCTGTAGACACAACAACTAACTGAACTTTTTACACACACACACTTGACAGTGGCCCTCCAGGACCCGACCCTTGCTCTAAAACCAAGCCATCACAAAAACTTTCTGCATTTTTACATTTTCAAAGAAGATGGTCAAGGTCAAAATTGTCAATGTAGGGTTTAACACCCACACAGTCAGATTTTGTCAACAATTTCACTAGTTTTATTCTCATTTTGATTAGAATTAAAAAAAAAAAAATTCAGCAAGTTTTAAAATGACTTTAATTTCAGTTTTTCTTACGGGGTTGGAACAACATGAGTGTGAGTAAATACTGACATAATTTTCATTTTTGGGCGAACCATCCCTTTAATAGTATTACGAGAATCAACATTTCTGTTTTGAATTTCTGGTACTATGCTGAAGGCAACCTAATCGCTGACACAACGTGGGAATTGGTGTAAATTGCCCTTATATAGCCACTTCTGCAAACTGACATTTAAAAAGTCCTTAGCCAGGCAGACTCCATTTAGACTCACCTTTCAGGACTCATGAAATGTACACAAGGTCTTTGATGAGCTGTACAGAGCTGTGTGTGGGCAATCACGTACAACTGCCGTTGAACATCTTCCACCTACATCAGTGACAGCCACCGACAGATCTCAGGGAATACTAACTATGTAAACATGCCAAAACCGCAGTAGAAATGGCAGTAAGCACGTAAACAATTCATGCATCAATTCATGATACCTCATTTTAGTAAACAAAGACAGCATAAACAACGTTTATGGGTATTATTTTAGCAAGCTCGTCTGCTTGTCCTTGTTCAGCTGTTGTTTTAAGAACAACAGAATGTCAACAATATCTGAGTATAAGGTTAAGTGCACATGATCTGAATTATGCAAATGCAGTAAAGGCACGGGGAAGTGAACTAACATCCTTCAGTAAGTCCTCACCCTATTTGACACACAGCACTGAAAACAACTCCAGAACTCTTTGTTTATTCAAGCAGTTCTAAAGTTTGGGGTCAGCTTTAAAAAAAGAGAAAGAAATGATTACATTTATTCAGCAAGGATGCATTAAACTGATAAAGAAAAATGACAAAGAAGGAATGGTAGTGTATATATTTCTAAAGGCATGTTGTTGCTATAGTGGACACAACATTAAAGTCGTTTTCAGCCATTTTTGTCCAAATAGGTAAAGATGCATGAAGGTTCACAACCCGTCCGAATATTGATGAAGTGCAGTAAAAACCAACACATGCAGAACTTTTCACTGTTTTATCAATGATAACACATCAGTGGCTCCTCAAAAACATCATCACTCAGGGCTGGACAAAAGGAATCAAAAAATATGATCTGTACAGAAAAAGTCTAAAAACAGGAAGTTGGTAAAAATGGGCGATCCCTCTTTATCTGTTATCAGTGCAACAGTGTAGCCTGGAAGGAACTTTGGGAAAGCCGCAGGAAAAAGGTGGGACTATTGTCCTAGTATCCTGCCAGTTTGAACGCAACCTTATTGTTCCAGAGAATCCTTTTTTTTTTTGTTTTACTTTTTTTTTGTTTTCAATGTAATATGTCACATATCAGCCAGGACCCCATAACCTGTTTTTGCATAATGCAGCCAATTGATAAGGAAGTTGTGCGCTCTATTTGTCCCATAGCGAGAACAAAATAAAGTTTAAGTCCATTGCTACTACAACAACCAAAATGATACATGTGTATTAATCTGAACATAAATTGATACTAAAATAATTAGATAGATCTCAGTCCTATATGGCTGACTGCTTAACAAAACTCTTTTCATGTGCTTTTAAAACACAATCATCGTCCATCACCAGCTTTCTACAAAATCAATTAAGCAGCATGTAATATGAATGATGATGGACATGGTTAGACTGATTTGCCATTTGGTGCCATTTTAAGCTCTAATGGGACTGTGGAAGATCTGTGATGATTGGTTTACCTCGAGGACTTTGATACTGAGTTTCTACAGTGAAATGCATTATCGATCGCCCTCAGATCAAAACGAAACCCCGCTGTGAACTCGCACTGCTCCTTTGCATAAATGCATCCCATTCCAAAAGCATTAGACATATTAATAAAGCTAGTCTTTCATTTGTTGTCTTCCTGGCGACCTCTTCTGTATTTCTCTCTCTCGGAGCTTGTGAATATTAAGATGCATTATGCTAATGATCTAATACCAGCGGAGGTCGAAAAAACTCCTCCTCTGAATGTTAACCAGCATGCTTGTTTGCACATGCTCATGTGGCAGGTTATGCAGTAAACCTTTTAAACGGCAGCAAACATGTTTGATGCTCTTTCAGGATGCATGCCTCAAGGCAAACAAGCAAACTCTATATGGCTTCTGTTAAAGGAGCACACGTTTTTTTGTTTTGTTTATGCAGCGCAGGCTGATATAGCAGTCAAAATTAACCTAGCGGCGTGGATGCAACAGCATGCTATTGTATATTATAGTATTGTCCAGTTCAGTCAGCCATGATTCATTTTTTCAGCAACTAAGATAAAGTCTATACAAAGTATCAAAGTCCATTTCATGGAAAGTCAGTTCATTCGGTGGGAATATTTGCAATAGTGATGTCCAGTTCACAAATCAATCATTCTTTTGGACTGGAAGACTCAGTCCAACTCACTTTCAGATGTGCTTGACTGTCCCTATTTAAAATGAGCTGATATATGATACTATGAATGATTCCCATTTTTGCCATCTCAATCAAGTACTCCAAGAGTGCTCAGATACCCCTTTTCCACCAAAGCATTTTGAGTGCCGGTTCAGAGTTGGTGCCCGTGCTTGAACCAGTTCTTTGTGTTTCGACAGCTAAAGAACCGGTTCTCGGCCTGGAAAACTGGTTCCGAAGCGGCACCAACTCTTTGCTGGACTAGAACCTTTCTTTTACCACGTCATGCTTGCGTCGGGGGCAGGGGCGGGTTTAGATGTGTTCTAAACATCTTTTCCGACCATCACAAAGCCAGGAGAAACATTTGCAGAAATACGATGGAGCCGATGGTCCGCCTTTGTAATGGTTATGCTTGAAGTTGGCGCAAGCGTTTCTATTTTTAATTAATTTTTTATTCAAAACATAATAAGAAAAGAAGAATACAGTCACAATATAGAACAAATAAATGGAAAGAAAAAAAGACTCAAGACAGGGGTACATAACTAATCAGAAAAGATTACATATCAAAGGAATTGATTAAAAGACAGAAGTAATGTTGTACTAGCAAGCATTTCTAGCTAAGACGTTTGGCGACGTACACAGTGACGTAACAACGTTGTTCCCTGGGCGCTCTAGTAAGTGGAAAAACAAACAAGTTCTGAAAAGTTTCGCAAGTTGAACCAACTCCGAACCAACTTTGAACCAGCACCAGTTTCGAACCAGTTCTTTTTTGGTGGAAAAGGGGTAGGACTGAACTGAGAACAGTCTTTCAGACATATCTGAAGGGCTGTCTGCTGAGGTGAATTAAAGCTTTTTTTATGGTTTCTCATGGTTTATGTAAAAAGGTGAGTTGATTATGACTTGTTTATTTGATTTAGACATTTAAACATCTGCATCATTATTAGGTGATTTCATCATAGAATTGCGTGATTACTTAAACAAACTGGTAAATAAGTTATTTTTAACAGGTTTATTGTAACAAACTGTCTGAAAGAACCAAATAGCAGAAAAGAATATGACTTCCCATCAATAGTTAATGCCACTGGGCAGCAAGCATTTTGGGCATGCTAGAACTCCTATCTAGTTGAATGGGGAAATACAATTTACATTGATGCATTTAAATCAACGACAAAATCTGACATGCTTCTAATGGCTACGGTGATGTGATTAATTTACCAATTGGCTATTGGCTCTTTTATTTAGAAGGAAGGCACTGTCCTACAGTAGGCACTGTCCTAAATGGCACCCTAAACACTTGCAGACTTCCTAAGTCCTCACTTAAGTAAAAGCACTTTGACTGTCAGGAAGAAGTCTGCTAGAGAGCTCGCTTCAGTTTGGGCTTGGCAAAAGTGTGCATCACCCACGAGCACCCTTCTGAAATTTAAAATGACAAATGGGACACCCAATGGTCTAATGGACTTAACAGCCATTGTAAGTCCACCAGACCGAAAGTGCGTAAGTGTGCCATTTGAGACAGGGCCATGCAGTCTTTGCTAGTATTGAGCCGTATGTGATCTCAACACTGCACCCCCAAGTGGCGACCCACTCCATGTAAAATAAAGGCGCTTTTATTAGACTACCCATGAGTCATGCGACTTTTAGAAATTACTGCTCATTTTTGCAATTTAAGTTTACACATTTTTCATAGTTAAAAAAAGTTATGTTCAATGGTATTGCTTAAATGTTCCAACAGTTTTTAGAGGAAACATCCAAAGGTTTAACACTTTCCATCAAAAAAAAAAAAAAAAAAAAGGCATAGATTTTCTTGAACAAGTTGACGTTGAAAATTTCCATAAGCAAATAAGTTCTGTAACTAATGCTAACTACTTGTAAAGAGAGTTCGGAAATGTTCAACTTAAAGGGGTAAAACCAACTGTTAACTGGTTGAATATTTCAAGCCAACATACTGAATAGATAGCCTTGAATAGAATAGATAGCACCATAGAATCACATTGTTTACAGAATAAGCCAATAAATGACTTGTCATCTCTGTGAGGCATGGGTTAGGAGAAAGTATTTCAACAAAATATTACAAATTTCACCTTTCATTCATTATCATCCATTTAACAAGCCTTCCGCGACAAACTCTCTGGTGCTCTTTAAAACGCAACACTAACTGTTTTGAAGTTAGTTAGCTGCCAGCACATGGGCTGAACAGCCTTTGGACAATAAAATACATCAATCACCAGCTTCTGTACTGAGAACTCTCAAGTCAAGAGTCGGGACTCTCGAGCCCTCTTGTCTAGCTTTCCTGAGTTCTTCTTTCCTGCTTTTGTCCAATTCTACTTTCACTTCAGTCATGTGATGTGCACCGTGGAGCTTAATTCCAATGTTAAGCACTAACATATAGATTATTTAGTCTTATTGGACAGTCATTAAATGACTGATGCAGAGAAATATAGAGCCAAGTGATTATCAAACACCTTTGTTTGACAGTGGCTATTTCAGCGCTGCGCTCCCCCTGTTGTTTCAGTGTTTGCCTGGAGCTTTTAAACTAAGAAAGTCTGCATGTCTACATGATGGATGGCTGTGGGGGAACTCTCCCTTGTAAAATCTGTGCAAATAACACTGGCTTCAAATACACATCAGCGTGCTTGGCTAATAAATATTGCGCTCATTGTTTGCAAAGATATTAGCAATAGCGTTGTGCTATTATTCCGCTGTGGCAAGGCGCTAGACCTATACGAGCTACAATTTGCAAGAAGGATACAAGATATCAGACCTTTTACAAACATCTCTAGCATCCGTCAGATGGATTTGTGTGCACGGAGCAGAGATGTTTGTTCATTTGAGTCTTAAACAGAATTCTCAATGAAACGCACATGTTGCAGGTATAAAACAGCAAACATGACATCAGAATGTTTGATCAAAATATGTCAAGAACGATGTACTCTCTAAGTGGTGTGCATCATGAACTGACTAGTATTTCATCCAAAGTCTATTTAAGTGCAATGCAATACAATTCAATTATTTGAGTGAGTCAATTATTGATTTCAATATCACTGTTTATTAATTTCCAATATTAACCCTTTGATGAAAAAAGTGATTTTTCTTTTTCTTAATTGTATTTCTCCTTTGGCTTTCTCTCTTTTTACCCCAAGGTACAAAAGCTGTCACTGGGGCGGTACCTTTTCAAAAAGGTACACTTTTGTACCTAAAGGGTGCATATTGGTACCATAATTGTACAAATATGTACCATGAAGGTACCAATATGCACCCTTTAGGTACAAAAGTGTACCTTTTGAAAAGGTACCGCCCCAGTGACAGCTTTCGTACCTTTTTTTCTGAGAGTGCTGCATAGATTGCAACAGTTTCCAGAAACAAATCACATTTGTCAACTAAACTCATTGTTACCCTCACAATGAAATATCTTATCAAGATCGATCTCACAAAGATTTAATCTTAGCAAATGCCCTTTTATGTCAAAGTGAGGTTGTGAAGATTAAAATGATATATTGGCACATGTTTATTAGGCTCTTTGGTAAGTGCCGTTTCAGAGTGGAAGTCTACAGGGTTTGGGCCGTTGCTTATGCATTATTCATGATGTTGTTCCATTGCATCTCTGCAATACAGCCCAGGTCGCCTTAAAGTTACAACACCTCCAACAAACACATGAGCGGAGGCGACAGCGATAGGCTCCAGTGCAAATTCCAGGGAATTGTCAAAAGTTGTTCAATTAATCACATCACAAATGGGCAAGACTGATTGTGATAGCGATAAATGCTATAATTAGATTTATTCGTTTTTTTGACAGTTAAGTGGAATACGGAGGTAGGAGGTCGCAAGACTTGCATTATAACCAGCGGACCTTTGAAGAAAGCATGACTATTTCCCATTAGGATCAGCATTACAGACATGTCCATGTGTCACAGCACAAATATTTACAGCTATTATTTACAGACGTTTTACTGTTATTTTAAAAGTACATTAAAGGATGTAAAATGCTGGCAGTGTTTTAAGTGCATATAGTCTATGTTTTGTTGTCATTAAACTGTTGTTAAAAAAATGTTAGCCTAACAGAGTTTGTCAGAATATACAACTTCATATATGTGAGTTCCCAGCATGCACTGCAGAATAATAAATAATGTGTTTACCGTTATATATTTATTTTTATTGTTTGCTAAATTTATGTGGTGTTTTTGTTGTCACTGTTGTCATTTTTGTGGTGTTACTATAATCGTTTTGCTTGTCCGTTATCACCATTATTTATTAGGTTTACGTGCATCTACGTCTAATTCAATTGATGTCTTCTTTAGAGGTAAAGATTGCAGAGTTCCCTTGATGTTAAGAGTCATAAAGTGATGACGGTTCAAATATTTTGTGTTGTTAATGGGAAATGTGCTGCATGAGAAATCTGTAGTTGCCTTGACAACAATTAATTGGCTGAATGTATGTGACATTTATTTTTAAATTTGTGAACAATAAATTAAAATTGACTATTGATTTTTAAGTTTTAAAAATGGATATTTATAACAATATATTTATAATTATAGGTTGGGTGTGAATGACAACATGCAAACATTTAAGTTCTGAATGCATCTAAAATATTAAAATCAGATAATGCTTTTCATTCCAGTGCTGATATCACTTTTGCAGCAAAGTTTGTCGGACTATTCATTTTCTTTTGCACGCCAAACTGTTCTGATTTGTCATAAAGTGCTTTTGGGATCTTTTATACACTTAATCATTTTCCTTTATACTTTAAATTATTAATCAGGTTATTATTGTAGCCACACTTATAGTTTTTAAAGTAAAAGTTAATTTTCAAATATTTATTTAAAACAGCTGTGTTGCTCTAATAGATGAGCATCACTCCTCTGAGCTCGTGCGCTGTTCATTAACTTACTGCCTTCACGGATTTTAATTAGTGATCAAAGTAGATGTTGCTTCTGTACGCATCACCTAAATGATGTAAATTCAGAAAAGTTCACCATTATATTCTTAAAATGTATATAAAAATGCATTTAATAAAAATAAATAAATGAAGGACCAATTTCATCACAATGCACAGTAGCCTTGTGCAACCATGCAACTTACAGGGATCACAAAGTCAACCAATTGCAAAACTAAAACATAGGCTATAGTTTCATCACTTAGTTCGCCCTCTTAGTTTTGTATAATCAGGTAAAGTGCGAATAATTTCGCAAAAGCACTGGCCAGCATAACTTTTCCCAAACTACAGCTGTCACTGTCTCATGTGGAGCGATGCCAAACTCACCTCTGTCCGGGACTGAAGTCGTTTGTTCATCTCATAGATCCTGTACTCAGGCTGCACCATGTACGGTGAATGCCTCCGGTAGAACGGTCCGAAAGGGGACGAGTAGAACGGGTCGTGCGGAGGGTTGGACATGTTGATTCCGTCGCGTTTACAGCAGCGCCGAAGATTCAGCATCCATACAGCGCGCGTACAGGATCTCCAAACGCCGCGAGACAGCAGCAGCAGTCACTGGCTGCACGCGGAGCGGAGAGATGAGAGCGCGCGGAGGAGGCGGGAGAGGAGGCGAGCAGAGGAGGAGGGCTGGGCTCTCATTGGATAGCCGCAGGCTGCACTGGAACATTGTTGAGGGTGAGCTCAAGCAAGTCTTACCATCCCACCAAAAAGCAACTGGCCTTTATGGTAATGTTTGTGTTCAGTAACATTCACATTACCGTATCAGTGTTGTTGTGCACACCGGGGCTATAGTTGTCTTGTCAGACAGGGAAGTCTTCACTAGTAAGACTTTGTCAATTGTGTGTTGGTTTTAAGCATTTAGTTTAAAACTATGAAGTACAAGGCCTACATGATCATTTGTGAATTATAGGCCTATCCTTCAGATTAACTTTCCATTTTTTTTAGCCTACTGTGGTAAACTTAGGCCCTACATACATTGAAGTGAACACGGAAGTTGCGATAGTACTATTTTCATCCCTACTATGACGTATTTCCAAGTGAAACAGCTTCTCGAAGAAGACAAAAGCTAGGTCAATCACTGATCTGTATAATAATTCTATAGATCAGTGAGGTCAATGTTTGATTTTGTCCATCGGTTGTTATGGTTGATTTTTGGATCATTGTCTTCACAGACATAATAAATACATAGACGCCCCATTGGCCGCTGGAGCGTACTTCAACTTTCTCATACTTCTCATAACAAGAATTGAGAAAAAAGTCTGTTTCGTGTGCTTTCACAAGCAAGACTGAACATTTGTTTCTGGTTGTATTTGGTCATGATGTAGTAATGGAGACTTCAGATGTCCCAACGCCTGCGATGAGAAGACTAAACGCCTCAACACCTGTGAAGAGACGACTCAACGCCGGCGATATGTTTTGCCCTTAATATTACATGATTAACTAATTGTATTTTTCCATGTACTTTTCTGTAATGCACTTTTTGTAAAGCTGCTTTGAAACAATATATTGTGAAAAGCGCTATACAAATAAACTTGAATTGAACACTATTGATTACTATTTTATTTGCTGTATTGCAAATTGACTAAACTAGCTATTATACTTCTCACTATATTTACCATTTGCATTGCACTAGTTGTACCATATCATATTACCATAGATAAAGGATCCATCAGTTATCTTTGTTATTGCTAAAATCGGGTCTATCACAGAAAACCCTTTTTCCACATAAGAAAACTTTATTTAATGTAAAAATGTAATTATATCTTCACAATTCTTATCCAAGAATAAAAAGCCATAGCTTATACATGACAAGCCTTAGCTTTGACAATTCCTTATTAAAAAAAAAAGCTTTATAAGTCTAACTCTCAAGATTTTAAATAACTAGCGATGAAAACATTTTGTACACCACATACAAACCACTGAAATCAGTTGATAAATGTAATTTTTCTTTTTGTTTTTATCCAGAAATACTGCTCACCGTTTACTTGCATTTGATAGAGCAGTCTTGCCCTCGAAATGTCGGACGCCCAAAACGGCCAATAGGGCGTCTATGGTTGTTTTTTTCCTATGGCTGTGATCTCATGTGAGTGACAAGTTGTCCCACCCTCAAGCCAGTAAACACGTCATTAGAGAAGAGAAGAGAAGAGAAGAGAAGAGAAGAGAAGAGAAGAGAAGAGAAGAGAAGAGAAGAGAAGAGAAGAGAAGAGAAGAGATTTGGCTGCAAGAAAGCGGGAAGTTATTTTTAATTAATGATTACAAAGACACATATAATTTAATATAAAAATAATGATGTGCATGAATAAATCATTTATAATAAATAGGCTATGCAATATTCCATAAAAATAAGAATAGTCTATTTTGATTATAGTGACTTTAAGGCCACAAGGCCTTATGCCAGGGCCAGAATGTAATGGGGCTCTAAGCAAACATGCAAAATTTCAAAACGTGGGGATAAAATGTAACCATAATGAATTAATTATAGATATTTTTTTATTTATATTTAATGATTTAATTCAAGCATTCGGCATACTGTAAACTAATGAAAGGTGTGTGAACCTGTGAACCTATATCATGAACCTACGTGATATAAATCTGGATTAAAGAGGATATACAATTAAATGACTTCAGTAAAGAGATATAATGTTTAAAGGACAGCATATGTACATATTGACCCATCTTGAATAAGACAAATGCACTGTAAATACTACTATCAAAACTCTTAATCCTACATTGTAAGGCTTGTGTTGCATCTATGTGATTTTGCCCTTCTGTTAATGCTGCATGGTACAGTATCCTAATACATTATTGCTCCAAAAATAACCTCTATAATTTAAAACCAAAATAATATTGCACTTTTATAGCACCTCCATATATCAGAATAATGGCCACACCTGAGGCTTCTCTTGTGTAGTTGCATCAGTTGTGAATAGAAACTGCACTTTTACAAATATGCTTTGAAACTTTTCATTACATATGTTGCAGGAGTTATTCAGACTTATTCAGAATTGGAAAATTATTCAATGTCTATTTATTTTTATGCTAATGTATTCTAATGCTGATGCTGATACATACATTTTCACATTGAGCGTTAGAGCCTTTTCAAGTCGAGCCCAAAAATGCTTTTCGAAATCCATTTTTCAATTTATGCTAATTAGCTGTGTTTTCTGTGGAAGTATCTGAGGCTCAACCATCTTAGACAAATGAAAGTTTAACTCCAAACACTCCAGGCACAGAGATAGGTAATTATGAAAGTTGGAGTGAAAATCTATTAATAAAACTCTTAATTAAAAATTACATTATTTAATATCTCAAAAACGTAAAAAATTTGAGAAGAAATGGTTGTTTGCCCAAAGCACATTTATACAGTGTGACCAAAGGCTATGCAGCTCCAAAAAAATAAAATAAAAAACTTTTTTTTTTTTTTAATTTGCCATCTACTTTTAATTTCAGGTTTAATTTTATTAATTAGAAGTAGAGCCTGATCGTGGAGTTAGTGGTGTTGAGGGAGATGTGGTAAGGTGAAAGAGGAAGAGGACTTCTGGGGGTAATTGAAATGGGTCAGGACACATATAGACAGTCCTTCGCCAGGCTCCCTACTGTTACTATGGTAACATACCATGGTGCGTGGCGGATGCCGCCTTTTCGGCAGGTTTGAACCCAAACACACACACACACACACACACACACACACTCACATACATAAACACTGCTTTACCTCCAGAAATCTCCTAGCTAGATTTATTGTTTTGAAAATGTACGTTTATACCATTACAGTTTTTTTATGTAAAGTCATTTTTTTTGTTCGTGTTTAATGATCATAGTCTTGCAATGTATTATTTTTCAATTTGTAACTTAATTATATTTATCAATCTTGCATCCATTCCGCTTAATTTTCCAATGCTCCAAAACACATAACAATAGATTATGTTAAACAACAGCACCATCAAGCCTCAAGAACAATTTACTCTATGAAAAAGCATCTCAGTCTTTCAACACAAACAGACTTAGTGAATTTAATAATGAATAATGGTGTGATCTTGTTCATGAGTAATACTTTACAATTAAAGATCTTCACTGCAGGACACTGAGGTAGATGCAATGTGATTTTGACCTAGGACATGACTATCCCCCCACTCCACACACACACACACACACACACACACACACTAATGTTTTCTGAATATGGATGAAATGTACCCCTGTGCTCGAGGAAGAACTGCTAGTTTTGCTGGAGAATCTCATTAGCATCGTAATAGCTTGCAGCCTTATTTGCATATTGCCAAGAGTGATTTTTTTCCCCCTTTGGATAAAGGAGAGAGAGAGAGAGAGAGAGAGAGAGAGAGAGAGAGAGAGAGAGAGAGAGAGAGAGAGAGAGAGAGAGAGAGAGAGAGTGAGTTGGTAAAAAAAGCAAAAACTTTGAAGCTCCATATTTTATTTCATTATTTAAGTTAAATAAATTCTAATTGAAAGACGCCTTTCAATTCTGTTTCCCAGCTCATATTTAATACAAATAGTTGACTTGTTGAGCATTTGCAGAGAAAACATCCATTACTGAGATAAACACTATTAAGTATTTTCTCATTATGAAAAAAATTAACAAAAACATCATAGTTTGTCTCTCAATTAATCTGATACTTCAGGACAACAAATGTGTCACCTGAGGGAAATTTTACCATTAAGGAACCCAAACACATTTTTTGAAGGACTGCAGAAATGATCTCAGAATAAGAATAAAGACAGTAATATTTAGTGTTATATGTACAGTTGAAGTGGAATTTCTTGCAGTTCAACTGTAGGCATGAGAAATCTTTTCTGCATACTTTATTACAGTTGACCTTTCCATGTGGTATTTCATTTCAGTGGCGTATGACATGTTTGTAATGTGAAAGCAAGATTTGCTTAAATACGGTGGCTCTGCTGGTGGTCTCCAAACGCCAGTATCTGTCTCTCACATTCTCATTTTCCCTGATGGGGACATTCTAAAGCCAAACCTAGAAATCTGGAAACCTTTTAAGTTTCCAACTGTAATAAAAAAAAATAATAATAAAAAAAACAGGGGAAAAAAAATCTAATTTCACAGTTTAACATGCTCTGCTTGTCTGACTTGTGTTACTTGAGCATGCAAAACCTAACTGTTGACTTTCCCCGAGTGATTTATGGGAAACAATTATCCTGACTTAGTTTAGTTGCAAGCGGCATAGAATAATTTATTTGTTTATTTTGTACATACATTATATCTTGTGCCTGAGTAGCGAACATAAAAGAAAATTAAGGAGGGCTGTAGTTAAAGAATCAAGGTAATTATTCTTACTAAACCACAAGAGTAAACTAAACTAATTGGTTTTTATACCAAGTGCCCATGGATAAATATCCCTATATCAGAGTAGTATATTGACAAAATATAAGACATATTATACATTTAAAATATGTTTGAAATGATTGTATGTATATATATATATATATATATACAATCATTAATTAGCTGTGCATTAAATGATTTTAATGTGTGACGTGAAGGCAAAGAACCAACAACAACTACAGGGGTTGGACAATGAAACTGAAACACTGGCCAATGTTGGAGGTTTCAGATCTATATGCCTGGCGGCCAATCTTCAGAGTGAAGCACAGGTGGATCAGTGATGGTTTGAGCTCCAATATCATGACAATCCTGATTGTATTTGATGGACACGACACTGCCGAGGACTACCAAACCCTTCTGGAGGATCATGAGCACCTGATGCTCAAACCGTGTATCAGCATGATCATGCACCAACACACACAGCAAGACTTGTGACAGAAGGGTTTGATGAAGATGAAAGTGACGTTGAACATCTCCCATGGTCTGACAGTCACCAGATCTGAATATTATTGAGGTGTTTTGGAGGAGCGAGTCCACCAGCATCATATAGTGACCTGGACACTGTTCTTGAAGAGGAACGGCTCATAATCCCTCTGGTCACTGTGAAGGACTTCTATCTGTCAATTGGTGCTGTATTTGGATGCAAAATGAGGCCCTCACCATTCTAACAAATTATTGTGTAGTAAAACCAGGTGTTTCAGTTTTTTTGTCCAACCCCTGTACGTATATTATATATGATTTATTTATCATGTGTAATTTATTCCTGTAATACAAAGCTACATTTTCAGCATTACTCCAGGCTTCAGTGTCACATGATCCTTGAGAAATCGAGAAACATTTATTGTTATTATCATGTGTATGCAGAGGAAGACGAGAATTCTAGTTTCTAATTTCAATAAACTTTACTTAAAACAATCCCAAACTCAAATACAAGGATGACAGGCAGAACTTTACACACACTGAACATAAGCCATTTATGAACATTTATGTCACAGCTGACATAAACACCATACAGTACATAAATGAGAACCAACCAAGACTAAGGGCCTTTCTAAGTGTCCTTGTGTTCTTGTAAAACGTCATCTTTTGTGGCCCAAGTACTGTCCCAATATACAAGTTTGCATTTTGGCAAAAACGGTTAAAAATCCCAGATGTGTTCTTGACACACCCATTTTACCGAGGATGCATCAGTTGGTAACGTGTGTGAACTTGACGGCAGAAAGTTCCAAGCATTCAATTTGGCATTCGAGGAAGGAGAGGCAGGTCATTACAGTAATTCATTTTTCTACGATCAGCGGTGTGCATTTCAAACATTGGGATTTTTATGAAAATGTATGGCGAATCGAAAATGTGTTTCGGAAGTGGGAATCTCCATAAGCGCCTACGGGTGTTAAATTAGCTAGCGAGCCAACCGGCCAGTTTGATCGGCCAGTTTGGTTTCCCCCTCACAGTCAGAGACAATTGCAGCCTGGCTGTTATCGTCAATAATTCTCGTTATGTTTGGATGGGGTATTGTCTGCAGGGGTATTATTGCGCAATACCAGCAAGAACACATCGTCTCAAACTGTCAGCAGCGTTCTGTGTGCTCGTCACCTTGTGAGCTCATTCTTCCAACAACTAGCAAGAGCGTTCTCCCCAAGAACACAAGTCCGTTCTTTGGATTCTTGGTTTTGAGAAACACCCAAACTGAACAGAAGGAAACTATATAGAGATACTAATTAACAGAAACAGGTGGCACAGATGATGACAATGAGTAAACACAGGTGACGATGATGACGATAAGCAGGTGTGTTGACAGGAAGGATGCTGGGAAGTGTAGTGAAGAGGCGGAGACAAGACTGTTGTGGTTGTGGTGCTTAATATTTTTTTGGAAACTGATGTACATTTTCAGGATTCTTTGATAAATTGAATTTTCAAAAGTGAATTCGGTGAGATTATAAATGTCTTCACTGTCACGTTAGATCAACTTAAAGAATAAGAGTTAATTAATTTCTTAAAAATAATCTTACTGACCTTAACTTTTAAACAGTCTATATATATATATATATACAAAGTATATATATATAATAAATTAGTTTATTAAATTATATATAGGCTGCATATTAAGATAATGGCTACAAATTTGGTGAATATAATTGTATAAATCTTTCTGTTACTATTATTCCATCACTGTACCACTACAGCACTGAACTACACCAACAACTGGCACTGTAACGATTTAGCATTGAAAGACCTTCTGTCTTTCTCTCTTCAGAACTCACAATTTTTCCCTCTCGACATTTTCACTCATTCGCTCTCAGCCTCTGCCCAGTCTTGAAGTCAACATAGATCTGCACCATCATCGAACATCTGTTTACAATTTCAGTCATGGGGTCGAGGCCCTGCACGAATACTACATATCAACTGACACAACAGTCGCTTGGTGATCTGTATCGAAATTGATAAATGACTTTGTCCCAGTGTCCAGTGATTTGATTTCATCATTTCGCACAGGGAAACACCCAGTTTTATTGATGGAGAAAATGTTAGAGGGAGGGAGAAAGAATGTCAAATACAGTACACACATCTATAAAACCAGCAACACACACCGATTCCCTCCCCCATCTCCACTTCCTCTCCTCAAGCTTGCTTCCCATCCCCCTGCAGGTCAGTTAATAAGAGAGGAAGCCTGCCTGAACCTCACAGTCTGACTGAATCACACACACAACACACACGCACACACACACAAAACGAGCATGTGAATCATGGCACATCTTTTAACACCCACAACCATGCACATATGTTGATTGTTCATCTACATAACTAAAGAGTATGCATTCAAATCGTTTGTGATTATGTGCAGTGATTTTTGTATGTATTTGTCTCTCTAGGGCACACACAGTCCAGTCTCAAGGGAATAGTCTCAGGCTGAACATTGCAGGAATGAGGGAGTGGAATTTTACCCACACTCCACCTCAGCATGAGACCCGAACACACACACACACACAGACACACACGCACACGCACACACACACACACAAGCACACCTTCTCTCTCAGCCTGTTTGTCATGTTCTCCATATTTGCTTCATGATTATTCCTTCTATTCCACACAACAGAAAATGACTAACATGTGTTGACAAATGTTTCCACCTCTCTGTGGATTCGGAAGCAGTCCTAATGACTATAGCATCTTACTCACATCTGATGTTTTGATGTTTCACCTGACTATAAGTAATGCATCTGATTGAAGTTACACTGTGTATACCTTCAGCTGATGCACACCAGACGTGACTCTGTGACGATTGAGCAGAGAACGAAACCTTTTAAGTGTAAATGAGACAAGCAACAGATAAATTATGCCAATGTGTTCTCTGCTGTCTTTATAAGCCAAAGATAGTTCCACTGTTTGTAGAGATGCATTTGTCTCTTTTTGCTTTGACCACACTCATGTGCAGAACAAAAATACGAGTTTTTACTGTGGTGAAATGTTTTAAAGGGTTAGTTCACCCAGAAATGAAAATTCTGACATAATTTACTAACCCTTGTGTCGTTCCAAAGACTTTCATTAATCTTGACACAAATAAATATTTTTCTGGGAGATTTCCCTTCATTGAAAACTCTGACACTTCAAAACGCTCATAAAGAGATCGTAAAATAAATCCATATTGAGTGCTGTGATCCAAGTCTTCTGAAAAAAACACGATCGCTTTATATGATGAACAAATTTAATTTGGCTTCTATTCACATATAAACATTTATCAGCAAACATAAACAGAAGCTCAACCATGTTTAGGTCATTTTTGTGTGTACTATTCCTTTAATTAGCAGTATAAATTGATAGTTTATACATGTGCTAGATGTGGTAACTAATTTGGCATCTAAATGAACTGGTTTTGATTAATAATTAAATAAATAAAATAATATGACTGAATCTGTCTGACTAGATTAGGTTACACCAATGAAAGTAATTTTTATCTGTTAGAAAAAGTAGAAATAGATCATTAGAAGAGGAAATGTTCTCAGTTCTCTCAAAGTCTTGAATAAAAAATTCTTTCAGTAACATTCAGTGACCTTTCTGTGACTTAAACGTTATCAAAATTATCTTATAGAACATATTTTTATTAGCTGGGTTACGTTTTAAATGGCAAAAGCACCCCTTGGTGAAATCACTGTAATGCACCGCTTTATTTTTGCATACTGTGTGAATAAAAGACGATGAATAAGGGTCTTATCATGCGAAACGATCGGTTATTTCAATGCTTATTCCAAAAATGTAACTTTTCTAAGGACAAATGCTAGCCTTTCTCCATTCTGTGAGGCGCGTTTGCAACGTCACGTATTACGTAATTACGTTCAAAAGGTCACGGGCGACGTAGCCAGAAGTACAGAGTCAGAGTGTTTACAAGTTGAACGCATAGGTTGAACGTGAAAACTAACTCAAACGCCGTTTACAAAAAAGGAATTAAAGGGTAAAACAGCGATGTCGGACGATTTTGATTCTGTACTTCCGGCTACGTCGCCCGTGACCTTTTGAACGTAATTACGTAATACGTGACGTTACAAACGCGCCTCACAGAATGGAGAAAGGCTAGCATTTGTCCTTAGAAAAGTTACATTTTTGGAATAAGCATTGAAATAACCGATCGTTTCGCATGATAAGACCCTTATTCATCGTCTGATATTGTTTAAAGACATTTGAAGCTGCATCTGAAACAGTTATTAACTGTCTTTTGGACCTTGAACCATCCGGTTCCCATTGAAGTCCATTATATGGAGAAAAATCCTGGAATGTTTTCATCAAAAACCTAAATTTCTTTTCGACTGAGGAAAGAAAGACATGGACATCTTGGATGACATGGGGGTGAGTAAATTATCAGCAAAAGTTTTTTCAAAAGTGAACTAATCCTTTAAGTCATTTCTTTTAAGTTCATACAGACACTGAAAAAAGTAGTAACCTCAGATTGTTATCTCAGAGTTGTGCATTCCTGTAACTCAAACAGTATTGCATGCCACTAGAAATGACAAGGTCATGGGTCAGATTCCTATGAAAACATTAACTAATAACATGTACAGTATACTTTGAATCTGATAAATGTAAAATGTAATTGATCTATCCCATAAAAAGCTATATTTGTTAGTGTATCATAATTTATCAGGTTGATTTAGTCTGATTAAATGACTTAAAAATAAACTCAACTATAAAACCAATGAATAGATGGTCACACATGAAGTGGTCACTCATTTTTATTTTTACTTATTTCACAGTGTAGCACAGGTGTTCATCACATTAGATATCATCAGAATGTATCCATTTGTTTTGAACAATCTATTGTTTTATCATTCAAAATTGAGCAAAAACAAAAAAGTGTGTGTATGTGCTTTCTTTCTACTAAATGACACTTGTATGTTGGGGGAGGTGTGACCATCCACACTACAGTATATGCACATTATTCATTTCAGCATCTGAGCACCAAACCGGTTTCTATCTGTGTTGTCTAAGATGGGCTCCTTTGCCAGACCCATCCCTCCCTCCGTCCTTTATTTTTTGGATTTAAACCTTTAAAAATTCCTTTGGGGATTTTCTGTGGTTTTCTGTGCAGTCACAGTAACACTGCACCCCCCCTTCTCCTCCCTCCCTCTCTCTCTCTCTCTCTCTCTCTCTCTCTCTCTCTCTCTCTCTCTCTCTCTCTCTCTCTCTCTCTCTCTCTCTCTCTCTCTCTCTCTCTCTCTCTCTCTCTCCCTCTCTCTCTATCCATCCAGCTTTTTTGTCTGCTGTATCTCCTTTTCCAGAATTCTAATCTCTCACCCAACTCTCATTTGTTTTCCTCTTCTGTCACATATATCTTAATGTTTTTCATTACTGCCCAGTATGAGCGAGGTGGTCATTTCTCTCTGTTGCTGTGCCACAGTGACCAGCCATGATGTGGGTTTGGCAGGGAGACCACAGACCGCATGACAGGGGTCATTTGAGGGCCATGTTCCACACTCTAGGGGGCAAAAGCCAGCTTGTTAAACTGGCCCCCGGCCAATCACAGCTTCCGAATCGCTCATTTCTCCTAGTTGGAGCTCAGAATGAACCACTTCATCATATAACAACATATTTAACAACTAAGAATTTTGCAATTGCTTAAAATATGACACAAAGTTATTTTATCGTGTGTTAGAATTAGTTCAATTAGACAAGGCAGTCACTGAAGGGCCATTTTAAAATTTAGCATATGACA
Source organism: Pimephales promelas (assembly GCF_988280905.1). Taxonomy (NCBI): domain Eukaryota; kingdom Metazoa; phylum Chordata; class Actinopteri; order Cypriniformes; family Leuciscidae; genus Pimephales; species Pimephales promelas. Next base: position 30,090,456 of record NC_142777.1, read on the forward strand.
CACATTTGCATCATTAAAAGAAAGGAAAAACAATATGTAGGAAAGCAATGGTGCATCATCATCAGCTCTACTTTCTTTTGTTTATCATCATCAGTTCTACTTCTTTCTTTTGTTTTCTCATCCTTTTGAGTCTGGCTGTGGTCCTATGGCAACACAGATGTATTCCAAATACGGAAAGAGCACAAATAAGAAATGAAAAAAAAAAAAAAAAAAACCCACAAGTACTGGAGGCAAACACATACGATGGGAAAAAAGTGTGTGAGAGAGCAAGAAACAAATTAGCAACAGGCCCACTTTTCCATTTATTTTTTTTTTTACCTGCAAACATTTCTCAGGTTACAATTGTAACCATGGTACCCTGAGAAGGGGAACAAGACACTGCGTCTGGATCAGCGCTATGGGCAGTGCCATCAGTGTGACTAGTGTTTAAATCACTTGTATACACATTTCATTAGCCGACGACAGTCAATGACATCACTACCGGAGCGCCTGTGATTATAAGAAGGCACCTGCAATAAACATCATTAACTTCTTTGTCTGAAGCATAGACTGTTAAAAAAGATGGTCGACGCCCCTTCGCTCTTTTCCATTAGAGAGAACTGAAGCCGCCAATGTCCCGATATGGCGCTGACATCTTGAAACTTGAGTCTGCGCACTTGCGTTTTCGGGACCAGACATGCACAGTCGTAAGCAGGAAGTAAAGCCGCGAAATCAAGGCCGCGCCCTTATTCTCGCTAAATCAAACGCAAGCACACGCCCCGCACTTTTGTTAAGTGGCCTCTGTCTGCTCAGTTCTTCTCCAATGATGTCTACTGATTGCAGTACCTCGTTAAAATAAGGTAAATACAACTACTAACCACATAGACAACATTATGAAAAAAGTCTGTTGGTGCTTCAGTGACTACTTCACACAGAGAACCTGTCAATCACAGCTGTCAATCATGATGTCACAGCACCGTTTTTATAGCATCACATAACTAACTAAAACAAACTTATATAAGAAAAACTCTTGAAATTACATCAACGTGATAGAAACTACAATAAATAAAAGAAACTATCTTTGGATAAAGGATATGTAAAGTGTAATTTAATTGTTTAGTTGGTCGCAAGTCCCATTGAATAACATGGGGAGGTATATGACCTATACTAAGACCAGTCACGGGGGGAGGGGAAGGAATCAAGACGTTTTGGCTTCACTTTTGAGGGCTTGTGCGGCACGCTTGGTCTGAAGCATTCAAGCTCGAGGCATGGCAGCGAGACGCAGTTTCTCGTACCTTTCTCAGGAGACTGTCGTTACAGTCATAACCTGAGCCACTCCCTTTCAAAGTGTAACTCAACATTGCATCTGGATCAATGCTGTATGGAAAAAATACCCAGTCCACCATGCAGAGGGAATGCCTGCCTCATTAGCTGTGCCTATACACAACCACAATGGCCATAATATTTATCTTGTTTAGCGGGAGTCAGATCAAGACCATCAAGTGGTAGTATTCCCTCGACCATTATCAAAGCTCATATGCCTTGTGACAAGGAAAGTCCTGGCCTTTTTCAAACCTCATCCCTTTTGTAGAGGGAGCACACACAGGATTTTCATTTAGAATAAGTATACAGCCTCCTTGTTCCAAAAAAACAAACAAACAAAACACTCTACTACCCCAGAACGATTGGGAATAGAACTCACACCCTGCCTGGCCTAGTCCACGGCCCCAAGACTTCTAGCACCTTACAAAGTTGCTAACTCTGATAAGAAGAACTGCCAGAAGACAAATTAACCTCTATTGTTTTAAGGGACCGATTGATGCTCCAACAGGGACAGGGACCCTGCTTTAAAAACCCTGATATAAGGGAGGGTTCTACTCTACACTCAAACTTGTCCAGGGTCCCAAGACTCCCAGCACCTGACAAAAGGCATCTGATAACAAGAAGAGCTGCTAAAAGGCAATTTGTAATCTCTACTTTTTAGGTTCTCCGGGACCGGTTTAGGCTCCCAACAGGGAGCAGAGGAGCCTATTTAAAACCCAGAGAGTAGGGGAGGGTTCTACTCTACACTCAAGCCTGTCCAGGGTTCCAATACTCCCAGCACCTGACAAAAGGTGCCTGATAACAAGAAGAACTGCTAAAGGCTAATTTAACCAGTACTTGTTAGGTTCTCCTGGATTGCTTGAGCTTAAACAGGGAGCGAAGGACCCTACTTCAAAGTGGATAATGTGATGGTTGAGGAGAGATCCCCTGATATGATTATACAGCGCTTTGGGTGTACAATAGTACATATGAAAGTGCTACTGTATCTAAATGCCTCATTCATTCATGCCTCATTCATCCACAACACTGCTATCCTTCTAAGAGAGGAGCCACCGGGGAGCCATCCTACTTAAAGACCCCTCTTGGGGGAGGCAGCTCAACCCTCTGACAACTCTCCTCTGAGAATCAGTCTTGTTTACCAAATCAAGTCCTCCAATTAATTTCTTCTAGTGTCCAGCGTCTGTGCTCTACTCCTGGTCAGAGGAGGAGCATGAGCAACCACGCTCAGCCTCTGGCCCTGCCTCAAGTCCTAAGCCTCTCCATGGCCCCCATCACTGCCATTAAACCATGGCAGTTTATTTGGTGTGATACGACGTGGCTTTGTGACCACCTAAGGAGACAGTCCCTGCCCGTGGTCCAAGTCTTTAAGCAGATATGCCTGGTAAGCTTGCAACACCAACATTGTGTGTAAGGAACCAACGGCCTGACCTGTTGCCACATATGTTCTGCCATTCAAACGCAAGGTAGTCCTTGACTCAAGGTGAAGTCAGAGAGGGGTGGTGATGGTGGTGAATTGCTCGTCCAAAGTCCCAAGTGCTACCCCCGTGATCGATCCTATCTTGCCGCTACGACAGCTGTGGGACCATAACCGTGGTGTGCAGGTGCTCAACTCTCGTCCCTCAAGAGAGAGTCAAGCATAGGTGGAGCTTTTCACTGCAACCGCATCACAAAGCATGCATTCCCTCAAGAGCCGAACGCGCTCTGTTCAAAGCCCGATTCTTATCACCCAGTCGGGGATGAAATGTGAACAGAGTCTGCTACCACGAATGCAGTGCTATGAGCGCCTTCAATTTGTGAGTGCTTGTGCAACCCCCGGGTAAGAATCAAGAATGAACAAAGCTTCTTACCAGTCTCTTTCAGTCAGTCTCATCAATACATCATAATGAGCACATTCAGCTTCGAGGAGTTGTTTTTTTTACTTGTGCATATAAACAACCATCTCCTGAAGACAAAAAAGTGGATGATCTTTATTGCGGCCTCTTCATGGAAGAAGTTATTCATGGGCGCCCCGGTAGCATGGACTGTGTGTTGTGTGCTTCAGACATCGGTCACACGGATGACATTCTTCATAACATCATTCCAGAGGCAGTGTTGAGTTCCACTTTGAAAATGAACTACTGTTCAAAATACAATAGATATAAAGACATTGATGTATAAAAAAATAACATATGATATCCATCCACATTTTTTGTTGCTTAAATCTTTTGTTTTTTTGTTTTGTTTTATCTTTTTTTTGTGTAATTTAGTGTTTTTATTTATTTTGAAAAAAGTTGACAACATTTTGTACAGTAAGAAAGAAAACTTATATGGCTACTAATTCCCCTCTAACCCACCCCACACCCACCCATTAGCGCTTCGGGACATTGAGCATTATCAAATTATGTTATCTTTTATCTTAAATTAATTTGATATCAAAACATTTCAAAATCATTTAGTCAATTCAACATTTCACTTTAATTAATTTTCAACTTTAATTATATTTTAACATCAAACAACGCATTCTCACCCCAAGGCGTCACCTTTGACCATGCTTCAATATTTGACGTTTTAGGCGCCCTTTAGCGTCACTTACATGACGCGATCCTACGGCGTCATCTAACTGACGCTAAAGGAAAGCGTCAGTTAGAGGAAGCGGTTAGGTTTAGGTGTGGGGTGGGGGTAGGGTACACGCGATCCTAGGGCGTCATCTAACTGACGCTAAAGGGCGCCTAAAGCGTCAGATATTGAAGCATGTCCAAATGCTTCCCAAGGCGTCAGTTAGGTGACGCCTTGATAAGATTACTTTCTGAAACAAAAACAAAAGAAAGAAAATGAATAGTATTTGGGAGAGCACTATTATAACTTTTATGATTTTTATTAAAATCACCATTTATTTTCTTATTGAATTATTTGTCCAAGTAAATTGCAGGTGAGGTCTTGACTCCTCATTATTTAATATTGTTACTTTGTTCATCTCAACTAATTTTCCAATAAAAGTTTGTTCACTGTTACACTTGGTATGGATAAACAAGTTTTCCATATTTCATTGCAGTCTTGCTGTGTCTTTATGCTCAGCACAGGTGCAATTTACCATACACCACCAGGACTCAATTCATAACATCATCATTCATTTATATTGTAAATCTGAATTTTCTAAATGCAGTTTTCTGTGAAAAAAAAAAAAAAGGTTAATTGTAGAAAACAATGCTATTTGTAAGATATAAAAAGATAGAAAGAAAAAAAAAGGACACAGACAGAGGAAGAAAAAAAAAGAAGATTTTCCCGGGTCCTGGATTTGCAATGGCATCCTGTGTTCTTGGATGTGCCGTTGCCAAGGCAACAGTAACTTGGTGACCTCGTTATTTCAGCCTAATCCAGCGCTGAAATTATGGTTGCTCCACCCTTTTGCCTGGCTGCCCTGATAACATAATCATTGCAAATGAGGCACAGGAAGAAGAGGGAGATAGAGGGAGAGAAAGAGAATGACAGAGTTAGACTGAGATCCAAAGATGAGAAGAGAATTGGGGAGTGAGAAAAAGAGAGGGAACCACAGCATGCAGAGAATGACTACATGAGTGAAGGAGTGTTGGTGTGACTGATGAATAAATCAACAGTGAATCAAACCATAGCATATAACTACTATAGTTTTTGAATAAAATAACTCTTGAAATTGCCTGGAGACCAACCATTATCCTGTTTCAAACAAGATCATTTGGCCAGCTTGCAAAAAAAGAAACCATAACTGCACTTAAACTGTAATCTGACAATACACTCTCTTAAAATGAGGAACTAACAAGGTTGCAAATTCACAATTTACATATCTGACATGCATTCAAAATAACCAGACATTGTAATAAAGTTGAATAGGAAGTAAAACCTAAGGCAGTTTTTTATAATCTCAGTCTGTATTATGACATATTTAAAGAAAAGGGTTTTAACGGCACTGATCGACTGTTTCTCTGCTCTTAAGCACTTTCAACTCACATTTTAAATACAAATAAATGGCTCAATAATTAATTGAAACGTAAACTACCATCTAAAGGAGCACATATATGAATGATTAAAAAATATTTATTTGAAATAAACATGGAAACTAATTTGAATCTATTCCTCTTTAATAATTCACCAAATTTGCATTTCATTAACTGCATATCTCATTACCTCTGACAGAGACACTTACATATTCAAAAATATCATTAGGCTTAAATTCTATTGCATAAATTAGCATGAATAATGCAGGGCTGAACTTTAAACTGCTAGATAAAATTGTGCTGATGATTTGGTTTCTTTTCAGATCATCATATAGTATACATTTGATAAAAAGTAGAGTGGCCCGGGTCAGATGTTTCACAGTAGTGTCAATTATCATTTGCTTAAGGGTGCAGTGTGAAGATTTTAGTGACATCTTGCAGTTCGGTTGCAAGTTTCCACTAAGAGCTTGCTCAAACGGGACAAAGCATTGTTTATACTCGACACGTCCGCATGAGTGCAAAAGTGTCGCGGCAAAAATTACGTGGTTGTCAATCAATCAATAAATCAATGTTTTATTTATATAGCGCTTTACAACAACCATGAGTTGATCAAAGCGCTGATCAACCTTTCAAAAACCTTTACAAAACAAAGTTGGAGCAACTTTACTGAATGTAGCATGCATTGTGCAAATGGCAGAGGACAAAAATATGTTTGGAGTGTGTACACACATCTCCACATTATTCATGAGAGGGAACTCCCTCCAACTGACTGGTGAACCAGCGTTCACAATCTGAAACCACTGTTCATACATTCTATTTAAAATTTTGTCTCAAAACAAACAGAAAATGCTCTCAGAAAATGCCTAATACTGCAGTTATACAATAAAACATTTAAAATATACAGAGCAAAAGCATTGAACAGTTCTGGTTTTGACAGTGGTGAGAAAGCAGAGCAGTTTAAAGTTAACGCCTGAAAAACTGATAACTATTCTGAAATTCTTTGGCACTGTCTCTACAATATTATCTGAGGACTTCAGTCCATTTATAGCTTGCCACGCTTATACAGAATCTGTCATTTACTTTGATTGACACTTACACATAAAAGGATGTAACAAAGCGATGTAAAACCTTTTATGCATAACTAGTTACAGTATAGAGAATTATTTTTCCAACCATGAGGCACAATAACACACAACTGAAATAGCTTGAGAAATTATTGATTTGTTTAAAACTGCTCAGCATGTTGACATTCATGTGGATATTGACTCTGTTTGAAAGAGGTCATGGCAACATTAACAAGTAATAATGTCTTTTTACCAGCCCATTTCATAACATTAACAGAAAATGCTTTGCTGTCTTCTTAAAAATATCCAATATAGTTTTTGCCTGTGGTGGATTTCAACCTCATACACTTATCTCTCTTTGATCCAAATATACTGTACAGACAGCCTATAGCAGCCCAGCACAGTTGAAACTACTGCCGAATTTAGCAGAGACATTCAAAATGTGGGAGCAAAACAGAACAAGTACTGTACCCCTAAAAGAAAACAGGGCTACTGTGTGTGTGTGTAGGAACACCTGTTAAATTTTTTCATTAATGCAATTATCTAATCAACCAATCACATGGCAGTTGCTTCAATGCATTTAGGGGTGTGGTCCTGGTCAAGACAATCTCCTGAACTCCAAACTGAATGTCAGAGAGGGAAAGAAAGGTGATTTAAGCGATTTTGAGCGTGGCATGGTTGTTGGTGCCAGACGGGCCGGTCTGAGTATTTCACAATCTGCTCAGGGATTTTCACACACAACCATTTCTAGGGTTTACAAAGAGTGGTGTAAAAAGGGAAAAACAGGAGAATGGGCCGACTGATTCAAGCTGATGGAAGAGCAACTTTGAGCTCTTAAATCAGAATTCATTCTGTTTATACTGTATTATACCATGGTCTGGGTGAATACTCGATTCTGATTGGCTGCAGGGTGACCGTTAAAAAGTGATAGAGGACACCTAGTAAAGTAGTTCTGGTGAAACTGCCTGTTTACCATTCGAAATGAATAAATAAATGCGCTGCCTACAACGGCTGTGAGTAACCATAGCAACAGGCAGTCACATGCTCTATCATCTAACGTTAGATATTATAGCCTAATACAACAATGAGCGACTTCGTGCTATTTCTTTTAACATTTATGGAGAATATGGCAACTTTGACGACTGGTATGCTGCTGAAGAAAGAAAAAATGTAAATAAAACGGAGAAAATTACACCGCTGCTGCACTGCTCCATTGAACACTATTGGTAACGACGTAACTTGCGAGTTGGATAACGATGCTTTCGGGAAACGCACCCCTGAATGAGACCCTGCGGGAGTTTTACGCAGCTGTCCAGACAACCAAGGCAGGAGAAGGCTGAACGTTACAGCGTTTCAAGCCTAAGGAGCCTGAGGCAAATTACCCTCTCTTTGATCTGATTAATTTATTGCCCTCTATAACGTTAAGCGCAAATCGCTGGACCTCAGAGCTAATTGTATTTTTATTGTTGTTTGATTAATTGTTTTATGTGTAATAAAAAAAAAAAAACTATGCCTACCTACCTTTGTGTTTCATGAAAAAAAAAAAAAAAGCATTTGTGAACCTGAAGGGATACGAGCTAAGCGGACTATAGGCTAAATATCTCCGGTTGCTAAATAAACAGTCAGGCAAGGCAAGTTATTATTTGTAAAAACTAGATTTAGCCTAATTAAAATATAAACTAATGTTTTAAAAATGTTTTATTTGGCAAGTGACCATGGTATAAGCGGGTTAATGCCCTCCGAGGTGTCCATTGTCAGGTTTTAATGGACTTCGGCGGAGGCAACCGTCCTCCGCTGCGCGTCGGCCGGTTTACGCCTCGCCGTCGTCCATTAAAACCTGACAATGGACACCTCGTCGGGCATTAACCCTTACTTATTCTGAATAAACAGAATGAGAACATGGATCCATCATGCCTTGTTACCACTGTGCAGGCTGGTGGTGGTGGTGTAATGGTGTGGGGCATGTTTTCTTGGCAAACTTTAGGCCCCTTAGTGCCAACTGGGCATTATTTAAATGCCACAGCCTACCTGAGCATTGTTTCTGACCATGTCCATGATATGGCCACCATGTACCCATCCTCTGATGGCTACTTCCAGCAGGATAATGCACCATGTCACAAAGCTCAAATCATTTCAAATTGCTTTCTTGAACATGATAATCAGTTCACTGTACTAAAATGTTTAAGGCACTATTGCACTATTATTTAAGGCACTGCACTATTATTTAGAAGGTAAATTATAGATATTGTATATATTTTGTGACAATTGTGACGAAAGTCTAATCGTGGTGTGTTAATAACTGACAAGGAGATAAGCAGGATGGCATACAAGGAGAAAGAGTTCAACGTGTTGATTATTGTGCACATAGATATAGAGAAGCTGCTTACTAGTGCCATCTAGAGGTAACTGAGGTCATGGCAAATACTACACAGGAGGTGAATGTTATGTTGTGATTGTTGTGAATTGTGCAACATCAGACGAGCTCGGTTTACATTTGTGAATAGGATCCAAAAATGTGCATTTGGAAGAGGCAATGTTTGTCCTCTGTCATTTACTCTGTCCTTTATAATTCTCTCTTTTACACACAAACGCATAAACAAACACACACTCTCACCTTCCAATGTCCTCACACTCAAGTTACCATGGCTGAACTAACCACTTCCATCTGTAACTGTAAGCTCTTCATTTATACCATCACAACGCTTGCCAGACAAAATGGCTTCCACATGGCAATCAGACAGAACAACAACAACTGCAGGGAGAGAAGGAGATTTAGAAAACAAAATCCAGCACTGCAGAGAGAAACCATCAGCCAGACAAAACAATACAAGACAAGATACAAGACAAAACTTGTCTTCAGCACATCCTGACTGAATACAAACCATCTGTTCAAATAAACAGATTGGCAATATATAAATGAGAGAAGACGCAATATTTTTATAGGCCTAATTACCGTGTGGTTAGTTTTAGATAACTTATCTAAACACAAATCATAAAGACACATATCTGCTAGAACTAATATCTCTTAAAGGGACAGCTGACCTCAAAATATAACTCTTTTATTTTTCGCTCAGTCAATTTTACAAATCCATATGCTGTTATTTTTTGTTAATTGAGCACAAAATATATACATATTTTATCTTCTTTCAGTCTTTTGCATCAAAATACTATTCTGTTAATGTTTTTGCAGCAGTGGTAGCTAAGCTTGCAAGCTAATGGTTTTTAAGAGAAGTAAAAGTTTAGGGTAAGTATTTGTTTATCCACCATCTGTAACTTCTGTTACAACATGATATGCCTAATATTATTGAAAAAAATTGTATATATATGTGTGTGTGTTTTCAGACCAAAGAGAACAACATATACATGGTTTCTGAAGTTGTCATAGCTTTGGATAAACAAAAATTTAAAGTTACATTGTAAAATTTAATGTATTCAATGAAAATTTGTCCCATACTGCAGCTTGTAAATTTCAATCGTGGTTGTGTTCGGATTAAATAAAAGTAAATAAAAATGGTACCTTGTGTGCAAAAAATAAATAAAAATGGTATACATTGTGTGCAAATTTTTAGTTCATTAACACAAAAACACCACTGGTTCTCTGTTGCAATAAACATGACGTGCCAGTTTCAAATATGAGGGTGGAGAAATTTAAGAGCTGCAAAAAATTACAGCATATTAAACTGACATGGGAATAAATTAAAGAAATAAATGTTTAACATCATCCATTCCTGCAAATAATACATTAAAAAAAAACTTAATGTAAATTATTTATTTAAAAAAAAAAAAAAACCTTTTCAAATAATGACTGTTGACATGTTGACAAAATAATGTGTTTATTTGTCTTTATTATGCAAGTATGGTCCATACACATTCAGCACCAATTTAACACACTGGAGAGGAGATACTTCCGAAAGAAGATACAGCATTCGTACATGATTGCATTTGAACCGGTATTCACAAACTAAGGCCACTTCTCTGAACAGAAGACTCACACACGACAGTGGCACATCTTTTTTTGTCAAGAAGGAAGTCACAAACATACAATTAGACATAAACATGTCGAGTTATTACTTTGTTCATTCCGAGATACTGCACTGTGCATTTCCAAAGAGACTGGATAAACGGAAATGCCAGTATTTTGGTAAACATATTTCTCCTCCACTCTTTATCTCTTTGTATTTCTCTTCCCCCTTTACTGGGCCACAGAGGCCACAGTTTTCCCTCCAGTCGTCACCAACTGTATGAGGCTGCCTGAGGCTGGCCGGCCTGACCCTGTAGCCCAGCTGTAGAAGGTTCTGGAACAGAGAGACAGGTGTAAAATGATGATGGTAAAGGATGGATAGTGAGTGTGTGTGTGTGTGTGTGAGAGAGAGAGAGAGAGAGAGAGAGAGCGCAAGATAATGAGAATTGGGAGGAGGGAGACAGAGAGAGGAAATTAAGAACCGAATGGCAAGCCTTGTCTACTCTGAAACATTTGGGAGAAACTCTAGACAATTTAACTCATTGTAGCAACTGAAGTAAGACTACATATTAATTGCCTCTAACACAAAGACCATTCATACTCCTCCATCTCTCTGTGCTTCTCTAATACAGCCGGGTTTTCTGCGGCTCCTCTGGGATTATGGAGTTGCATCAAATCCTCATCTTAATCTGTGCTAACTGGCAGGAGAGATTTGGCTATACATCTAAGCCAGATATTCGAAAAAAGTGCTAAGGGGTCGTTCACACAGAACACTTTTATCCATACCACTGCATGTTTTTCCTATGTTTTTTCCTCTCTTGTTTTTCTATGCATTAGATTAGATGGACATGTTTGACAGTTGCAGTCACATCATTTGCAGCATCTTACATACAGTATGACACGGCATTCTCAAAACGTGGTACTCAAGTTATAAATCCAACTTTTAAAAAATCCTCATTTTTTTTTTTACACTGCCCTGTATCTCACATCAAGAGGCATTTGTATTAATACTAGTTCCACTGAATATACTGTAAATACATGCATTCCTGTAAAAGGTCTGTGCTTGGGTTGATGCTTGACATTATTCACTTAAATTCTGTTGTAATTCAACATTCAAACAGGATGTGTTTGCTTCTAAGAGGCTTCTACAATTGCCTGTGGCTTTTTTTGGTTAATATTACAGATTCAAATCAAATGTAACATTTGAGGAAGGTTTTTAAGACAGTTCTATTTTATGGGAGTGATATTTTGTGTTGAAATCAAATCTGGGATAATAATAATTCTAGGTGGATGACATGAGACCTTCATGAAATAATTCACAACAATGGATTGGGGATTAATAATGTGTATTTCACAATATTCAGATCCCTGAATAACATGAAGCAGGCAGTCTTTCGGAAGAACATCACTGCCCTCTTCTGGTGAGAAATGGATGCTTTTTAGTTTATCCTATTAGTTTATTAGTTTATCCAGTCTATGCTAGACTGTCCTTTGTGGCCGGTAGAGCCATGACATACTGCATTAAATCCAATATGTAGTGGACGTATGCTTTTTATTTCCCAGACCTGTTTGGCGCAAACAGTTGATTCTGAAATTTGCATTACTCCTGTCAATCACAGAGCTAATTTCCTGCAATAGATACTAACCCTTAAACCCTGCACACCCCAACCTTAAACTGTCCACGTATAAGATTTAATGCAGTATGTCATTGCACAACAAGCTGCAGCAAGGACATCTTCTATTGTTGAGGCTTTTTTTCTATTTTTCAAACAGGTCTAATCTGCGATTTATCACATTATCAGCAAACGTAATGAAATATGGTGCACAGTGGACATGGGAAAAGTGCACTTACTCTGCGATGTATTCCAGCGAAGTCCAGCTTCCAAAATCTGCGTCAGGCATGAATTTTCTGTTCATTGGTGTGTCCAAGGTAACCCTGGAGGATGATTTCATAATGTTGTTATCTTGGTGGAAGATGAGACTGTGGAACAGAGCCTGCGGCGATAGCTTAAACTAGCCTGGCCTTTCGAAAACACTCACACCTCATACAGTTAATGCAAACAGACAACAGTCAAATGTGTACCACACAGATCTCTAAGATTATAAATGACAGCAGACGCTCACACACACAGAAACAGAGCATTTATTTATATTATCTATGAACATGGATTAATGGATACTTAAATACAGGCCTTGAAAACAAACTGATTTACTAGTTCCTTAAAGCACATCCACATCCAGTCATTGAGAATGATCTGTTGGTGCACATCATTTTCATTTTTATAGTTTTTTTGTAATCATTTGCAGTCCAGAGTTTTCCCTCTTTGTCGCCATCTCTGTTCGAAATCTGCAATTGCAGTCATTCGCAGAATTATCAACTTAATGTGAGTTGTAGTTTGACACCGCACGGCGTGGATGAACACAATGTTTGAGGAGAGTGTGTGGCTGTCGGTCAACGCGCCGTTGTGGATAATGGCATTTAGAATCACAGATTATTCTTTTTGGAAGTATGACCAACATTTTCACCAGAGAACATCCACTTTTGTTCTGGTTCTGACATTGCAGTAAATCGCGCTGATTAAAACTAAAAATCGCTTATCATATCATGCAAAACTGTGCAAATTATACTTTGTTCTCAAATTGTTAATGTTAACAACGTCAGCATTGCGTGACTACATGTAATGCCCCTACAATATGTATCCTTGTTTTAGCATGGGTCCACTTGCAGTCTCTTTTTCCGAACGAAGTCTTTTACATCACTTTTACAACGGGTGAATCTGTTGTCACTGGTTATTGTCGTTTGAACCTTTCTGGATCAAATTGATAAGTTTAATTATATCAAGTGCTGTGAGAAAAGGCTATAAATCTCCACCTCTAACATCCTCACACACAATATAGCCTACTAGCTTATCTATAACGTTTTAGATGTGACGTAATGACGCAAAGACATGCTCGAAATCCACCAGTACCACTGGAATTAAAAACATTATTACAAACTTACAGCTTTGAATCGAGCTACGGCAAGCAGATAGTTTTAAACACTGGCTGGTTATGTATTTTTTCTATTTTGGATCATTTTTAAACTAAAAAAGCTACGGACTGCAGCTTTAAGCAATGCTCAATATTATATATTTCTACTAAAACAGAAAGATCAGTGATCAGATGATTGACAGATGGTCTTACGGTAGAATGGCCACAGCTCCAGCTCCAGATGGAAGACCGCTGTTTTCGCCAGCCAGACTTTTGCACAACTGATGGACTGCAGCCTTGGCCATGCCGTATCCCACCATTCCTACATCCAGAGAGAAATGCAAAGAGGTGAATGGAGAACAGAAGCCTCTTCACATGCTTTGTGCTACAGCTCTCGCTCCATACAGCAGACTATGGGGGACACAATGCATGCGCACACAGCACTTGAGAGCAAGCCAACTAAACAATTTGCCTAACAATGTCTCACAGAAAACAGCTGTTGCTTTGAGGTTTGGTCAATAATAATTTGGTTGGATGCCTCAAGCAGAGAATAAAAGAATTCCTCCTCCACAGTCAGACTAATTTTTTTCTTACCAATGAAGCTCTATGTGCATAAATACCAGTCTATTTTAGGGATTCACATCATGAGGAATTCAATTTCATTTCCCAATGTATTTTAACTCAAAACATCAGTTCAAAAACACCATCTATTGGAAAAAAAAAACCATCTAATTTGATAATTTCAAAAACTTTTAAATATGACTACCCATATATCACACAGTGAGGTGATAATAATAAGTACGGAAGCCGAAGCCCTGAACTGCAACCTCAAAAAATAAATAAAAAATAAATAAATAAAAATAATCTAGCATTTCGAGATTAAAGTCGAAACATTTCGAGATTAAAGTCGAAACATTTCGAGATTAAAGTCGAAACATTTCGAGATTAAAGTCGAAACATTTCGAGATTAAAGTCGAAAAATTTCGAGATTAAATTCAAAACATTTCGAGATTAAAGTCGAAACATTTCGAGATTAAAGTCGAAATATTTCGAGAGATGAGAGTACGAGAATACAGGCTGCGTGTGTGCTTGCCATTTTCTCACATTGCCGCACACACAGGCATTCAAAATGGCGCATAGCGAGTTTCACACTGTGTGTGTGTGTGTGTGTGTGCTTGTGTGTTTGTTTGTTTTATCAAAGGAAATACAACAGGTGCCAATCTACCAGCATTAGGCTACCATTAGAACATTATAAAATATACTAGGCTATCAGAGAATGTCTCCTCAACCATTAGTGGTTCTTAAATCTGAGGAAATCACAGGATACGGCCAAATGATTGGATACAGAATGATGCACTTAAAATGTATGTATTTACGGTGAGGGAGACAGAACGGTTACTGTTGTGTTCTCGACCCAGATAGTGTTGCCAAGTCCAGTGTTTCCCAACCCTGTTCCTGGCGGCACACCAACACTGCGCGTATTCTTTGTCTCCCTAATCAGACACATCTGATTCAAATCATCAGCTTATTAACCCATTTGATCATGAGCTGATGAGTTGAATCAGGTGTGTTTGATAAGGGAGACAAAGAATACGCGCAGTGTTGGTGTGCCGCCAGGAACAGGGTTGGGAAACACTGGCCTAGACGAGCACGAAAACACCTCAAAAACACTGCCACTAGCACCTGTGTAGAATTTTGTTGAAAGCCCAGATAAAAGTAAGCTTCTATTTTGTGTTGATCCATGGCAGTTCGACTTCACAAGTGCATTTATTTACACACACACACACACAGGCGCGCGCTCTGAGCTAGTGGAAACGCACTGTTATGAATGCACACTTCTATTATCGTAATGTTTTGACTTTATTCTCGAAACGTTTTGACATTAATCTTGACATTTTTCAACTTTAATCTCAAAATATTTCAACTTTAATCTCAAAATTTTTCGACTTTAATCTCGAAACATTTCAACTTTAATCTCGAAATGCTAGATTTTTTTTTTTTACAGATTTTTTTTTTAAGTTGCGGTTCAGGGCTTCCATAAATAAGTAATAATGACAATAATAGTAATAAATAATAGTAATAAAAATAATAAGGAAGAGATATATGATTCAGGACATTCACCTACACAGAATTCTTAAAAAGGCACAGTAAAAAATAGTTCAGTTTAATTTTACGGTGTCAATGAGAGTGTGAAAGTGGTGAAAAGAAAAAGAGGAATATTGTTTTCAACACATTTTGTACAATAGACATTTTTCAGTAAATACTACACAAAAAATGTTTACATCATGGATAGATGGATGGATTATAGATTATTAATGGGAATACTCTGGTTGTTTTCAATGTAGAGATCATGTCTTGCCAGATCCTCCTCTCTAGATGTTTTGTTGGCTTGGCATCTGGATTCTATAACCAGCATACTTGTAATAAGGGGGTTAAATACGACTTTTTTCCAAGAATCCAGTTTTTTTCACACTCAAACCCAAAATGCACGATAGCTGTTCCCAAAAAAAAAAAAAAAAAAAACTTTAAACCCACAGAGCCAATAAAAAAACAGGGGTATTTTTTTCTTTTCAATATTATAGAAAAAAAAGAAAAAGAACAAAAAGCTAGAGAAAATTCCATGTTTTGTGAAAGTTTCAGCCACACTGCATGACCCTTCATGACTGAATGAACATTACAGGTCACAGTTTAATCACATGTTCTGTCTCTCGGATTTGGCTTAAATTCTCTTTGGTATGTCTGATATCCAGAGTGAACTTTGGCTTTGAGGTCAGTCAAACCCACCACACCAGGACTTCGCAGCTATTTCGGCTTTTGAACAGATTTTTATGTATTATAAAGCATTTAAAGTCAATGATTAAAAACATATTTTATTGCAACTTAAACATCTCCATTTTAATTTAAGTTGGACATTACAATTAGGATGTGGTTTCATTCCATTCTTAAGTAAGTGAACATTTTGTTTTTGCATAAATCATTTAATATGTGTAATTACAAAGAACTTTATTTTGCAAAATTGCAAAAACACAAACAAATGCAACATTTTACTCTTTAGCAACTTAACCAATACTACAACTGGCATCTAACATACCGGTGACAACTGATTCACTTTTCAAAACAGAAATCAGAGAACCATTGTTTCAGCTTGTGGTAACTAGTAACTAACTACTAGCACATGACACTGATCTTGTGCGCTTGTAAGAGCTGACAGCCCCATCAGAAATGTTCACCAGAGCTTGCTCCTGTCTCTTTGAACGAGGTACATCAAACGCTCCAACCAGAGGATCCCATCATATTAAATCAAAGCAGTGTTCATCGCTGCAGGGGATTTCCTGTCGAAATCAGTTCTGTGTGGTTAAGGAATTCAAACTCCTAAACACAGGCCACATGTGTTCCCATCTCCAAAAAACCTGCTGACTCATTCACCCTCCCAGGCCTCTCAGCCAATCAGAGCCGTGTGCTGATGTTGGAGGTTTTGAATAGGCTGGAGGCAGCCTCTATTGTGTGCTTTATTGAGTTTTGCCACTAAAGCTATGAACCTAACATTTCACATCTGGGGCACTGAAACGATTTGGGATGTGAGGCAATTTGTAGAAGTAATCAAATACAATGGATGTGACAGCCAATTCAAAACTATATACACTTCCAATGGCAGTGAAAAAACCCTTGGTGTTATAAATGAATGCTATTACTGACTTCACACACCTAAGGGAGAACCTCATGAAGACTGAAGTGTTTTCCTACATAAACAATATTATTTAGCCACTTTGAGGTATAAATGTACCTTTACACAATAAACATCAAATTTTGAAGTATCCTTAGGTAAACCTATGGTGAAAACACATTTACAAGATGGGTTTTCTAGTAGGCGACACATCTCAGGATTATAAGGATGGATGTTACTACTGTACCTGGAGTGCCATCCAGTGATGCCTTCGCTCCAGAGAGAGTCAGCAGGCCTCCTGGCTTCAGATGGAGCGATGCAAGATGACTGGAAATGGTTGAGGTCCAGACACTCTGTTTCCACATCATATCAGTGTTCTTGTACAAGTCTAAAACGAGTAGAGAGAGAGAGAAAGTTGATACTATTCCAGCAAAATCAATTAAAATTATGAAAGAGTTGACTCCCTGACGAAGGCTTATATGTCGAAACGCGTTGGTGTGTTTTAAAGGTTTAAAGATGACCAACCCCTAACAGCGAAGGCTTTTAAATCTTTCTAAAGAGAGTTCCCTTAGAGTTTCCTGAGTTTTTGCTACATTTAATAATCCCATCCAAAGAGCACATCAAGCAAACATTTTGAGTCCTGGAAGCGTTCCTCTACAGACATTTGGTGAATTATGAACCGATTGAAATTTACTTCATTCATAAGTTCATAAGTACAAATCCCCCTTCTGTTTCATTTTTAGCTAATTTGAAAATGTTTTCAGCAACCAATAAGAGTGCAGTACGCTCAGCTATGCTTAAACAAATTTCTTCCGTGTTTAACAGAATTCCACAGAAAATGTAACAAATAAATAAATATAAATACATAAATAAATGTAATGAAATAAAAAAGTACTATAAATAAATAAAGCATGCAAAAGCTGTCTGGGAAGGCAAATAAGGCGTGCTCACCTTTTGAGCTGCAATTTCCTCCAGCCCATCCTCCAGCCACACAAACAATGGCATCAACCTTGTGTTCCCCCAGCACTGTGGCTACATCAGACGTCACCTGACATAACACATTAAACACGTCATGTCATTGAAAGATGGAGGGGAAGTTATTTTGATTAAAGTGCAAAGAAAATAATTTATAATGACTAATGCAATATTTAAAAAAAATAAATAAATAAATAAGAATTGTCAGTTTTCATTTCAGGTTATGAGAGCTGATAGAAAGTTACAGAGAGTTTTTCAAAAACAGACAATCTATCACAACCTGTCTCAGTAAATACTAAATTAAATAGTCATGTGCTTTGCACAGTCCCAAAAACTTTCATGTTATGTCCGAGGAAAACAATGCAAAACATCGGAGGTGAACCCATTATCTGGAGTGATGGGGGTTAAAGGTTACTAACCCAGGGTTAACAATTTCGAGAATGAAAGTGCAATAGTGTTACAAGACCACATAACGAGGAACACAATGCCATGCAACAAGGAGGACAGCTCCAGCGGTGCCATTTAACTGACACTATTATTAACAGCAAATCAATGGCAGACACAATAAGGTCGATAATGAGAAAAGATTGCTTGTCCAGAACACTGGGGATGTCATGGCAAGGCAGGAAATTACTTTGGCAGTGTAAATGGAAAGTAGATGGCAGGATGACAGGCCATTTAATAAGCCCTATGAGCTGACAGACACAAGCAGATGTGACGTCAGGACATTGGCTCCACCCACCTGAGCGGCTTGATCGGTGAATGACTCGCAGACCATCACCAGGACGTTTGCGTTCGCTTCTTCATTCGCTAATATGTCAATGCTGGCAACCCACTTTAATATAAAATAAACACGTTGTAGCTATGAAACATGTTAACAATACATGCTATTAAAATAAGTAGCCTATGCAAGCAATAATGCATTGCAAATCAATATTTCAGGCGCATCAACAGGTGTCAGTTTGAGCACACGCACCAATTCACAGTGACTCGGTTCCTATAGAATCAAATTAAAGAATCGTTTCCACTCACCCAACCTTTCGACCTAAAATATTTCACACACGCCGAGCCAAGAGCTCCTTTTCCTCCGTAAACAAGGACACGGTTCGCAGCTGCCATGGCTTTTCTTCGCTGTGTGAGACGCTTCAGCAAAGATTATGAGTAACGTAGGCTATCCTCTCGTAGAGAGAGAGAGAGAGAGAGAGAGAGAGAGAGAGAGAGAGAGAGGGAGGGAGAGAGGGAGGGATACACACGCGCGCGTGTAGCAGTTAATGATTGGTTTAAACCGGTATTCCGCCCTAAACTCCACAGTAATGCAAGCCATCTTTAAAAAATAGATGCTTAAAATCGGTAAAGCAAAGAAAAGGAAGACTTTTTATTGATTAATATAACTCACATGAGAAAATCAGTATATCCTTTGACTTAGGCGCCTAATTGAATATTTCAGGGTGGATATTTTTTGAAAGTGAATTTCTAAACACGTCTTCGATTTTCACTATTATTACCTAACAACAACAACAACAGCAACATAAATCTTTTGTGACAACATACTGTACGCAGCAAAAGAAAAACTGTAGGTTACAACAATTATGAAGCACAAATAATTTCCAAAAATATTAAAATGTAACAAATCCATTAAATAAACGTTTTGTAATCAATATATTTTAGAAATTGTATATCACGAGCCTGACATTTACGAAAAATAGATCTCATCTATTTTTTTTTTTAAATCACTGCTTAAAACATCCATGTGTGACAACCCGACTCCTAAGAGCTTTATGTAAATTAAAATCTTTTAACATAACAGTTTAGGCTACATAATAGTTTTATTGATTTAAATAGACTATGAACGTATTTGAAACAATACGGTTTATACAATTTGTATATTGCAATGAAGCAATATACAAACTGAACCAACACTATTGCTAATAAGCATGTAGATAATAAAGTACAAAGTCCTCCCATCTCTTTTGCCAAGTCATGGTGATGTAACTTTTGCAAGCCTTGTGGGCTGCAAGCAATTCCAATGCATGTACCTCATTGGTAATTGTGGAATGGATGGGTGTCAAAGTACCCGAGAAACAAAGAAAACGATAGGCCAAAGATGGTGATGAAGAAAAACCCATTGATAATGTTAGAAAGCCAGTGAGTGATATATTGTAGCTTACAAGTGCAAGGTTACTTTGTAAATTTGTACCACAAGAGAGCAGCATACTCACATGAAGAACCAAAGATGATGTGAAAGCACTTCCCATGTGCTCTTAGAAAGAGCAGGGTCGTAGCAAGCAGGGGCAAAGGGGACTGAGTGACAACAGGGAGCCATGGGGCCAGAGGACCTACACCATTTCTACCAAGATGTTGCATATTATGTAGAGCAGTATGTTATCAAATAAGCATAATATAATACAAGCACTATACATTTTGCATTGCAGCCGTAAGTCTAATTACTGTATGCTTTCCAGATGGACAGATGTTCTATACATCTTCAAAAGAGAACCTCAGCAGTATTGTAATGGATGGCTTTTGGTTTCATACTCAAACACTGGGGTCTCAACAGGCTGCGGGGGAGAGTTATTAAGTTTCTCTGTTTGAACCTATGCTCTCTCTACATTCATTCAATATTCACCAAAGAGTTTCTTCAGGCTCTTCAGGTCCCCTGAGTGAGTGAGGAATACATTAGCTGAAAACATTGTTATTTTTGAAAATGACAACAACAACAATAGTGCTTGAAACACTGAAAATCACTGCTACCACCACAATGGCTCTTCTTACAAAACATGCTTTGAAAATTTAGTAAAAAATGTACACATATTTTTATGCAGATTTTTTAGGGATGTCTGCAATACATTTAAGGTAAATGTCAGGGTTATGTTCAAGTCTGTTTAGTTTCATTGTGCATTTCAGTGTGCATCACAATCAGCTCCATATTCAACAGTCAGGGCACTGCATGGATTCATCCATTTTAAAGGATTAGTTCACCTCAAAATGAAAATTCCCTCATAATTTTCTCACCCCAATGCCATCCAAGAGGTTCATGTCTTTCTTTCTTTTTTTCAGTGGAAAAGAAATTAAGTTTTTTTGAGGAAATCATTTCAGGATTTTTCTCCACACTATGGACTTCAACATTAACCAAATTGGTGAAGTCCAAATCAATGCAGTTTCAAAGGGCTTTGAAAAGGGCTTCAAACTAAAGGGCTCTGCACGTTCCAAGCTGAGGAATAGGGTCTTATCTAGTGAAACAAGCGGCCATTCTGTAAAAAAAAAAAAGAATAAGTTAACCACACTTGTTTGTATTGTGCTAGTCTTTGGCGTGTCAGGCAATAATCACGTTGAAAAGGTCACGTTCGACGACGAAGACTGAAGTACCGCCTCGTTGTTTACAAGCGTGGAGAGGGAGGATTTTGCTCCTGTTCAAATTTCATTGTATATTGAATGACATATTTATGTTTTGTGTCAGTTTATTGTTTAAAATGGTCCTTTCGGGTCCTGGATGTTCTTAAAACAATGGGGTGGTACTTCCGTCTACGTCCAGCATGACTTTTCCAACATGATTACGTAATGATGAACGATAGAAAAAGATGAACAATAGAAAAAAAAGAACCAAGACGAACAATTGTGGTTAAAAAGTATATGCATTTGTATTTGTATTTTTTTTTTTTTTTTGGCCGCTCGTTTCACTAGATAAGACCCTATTCCTCAGCTGGGAATGTGCAGAGCCCTTTGAAGCTCCTCAAAGCCCTTTGAAACTGTATTGATTTGGACTTCAACAATTTCAACAACAAACTGAAATGTTTTCCTCAAAAAAATGTAATTTCTTTTCCACTGAAGAAAGAAAGACATGAACATCTTGGATGGCAACGTTTGCTCCCTAAAAAGTCTCACAACACACCATGAAAACCAGGGAGCATCAATGCTATGATTCCTTGACAGAAGTTCTGAAGTGCATAACATAAAACATGTGAGCCAACTCACTACAAGTTTTTTTAATATACAACCAATTATTGAATTAAATTTCAGCAGAAAATAGACAGGTAATAAACATAATCTGGCTAACATTTATAATCTATTTCCTGCTGAAATGTTGCACAGGTATTTATCATAATGTACATTAACATAATGATGTCAGAAAGATATCAGATTTTGATCATAAATTCCAGTAGTGCTGTACAATGAGGATGTTACCATGTCACCAGAAATAGTCATCAGTGTCCCAATATGTAGTGAGACAGGGTCCTTACTGTCCACCAGTGCCTGAATTAGTGAACATAGTATTGATTTATGACCTTGTGGGAGCTGATTGAGGAACACAGTCTCATCCCAAAAAGTCATATAACTGACGTCTTGGGACGTCTTTTGACCATACGTCAATATCCGCCTTTTTAGGGCCCCCTTAAACGTCGGTAGATGGCGATCCCGGGCCGTAATACAACTGACGCTTTACCTTTAACGTCAGTTAGGTGACGGGTTAGGTTTAGGTCTGGGGTAGAGTTAGGATCCCATAACCTCATCTACCGACGTTTAAGGGGGCCCTAAAAAGGTGACGTATTGACGTATGGTCAAAAGACGTCCCAAAACGTCAGTTATATGACGTCTTGGGATGAGACCGGGTGGATTGAGAGGTCACTCTTGGTTTCGCTTTGCCCGTGTTATAGTCCCTCACCTCTTCGCAGTTCTGTTGATTACTCTGTGTATTTAAACCCTTAGTTTCTTCTTTTTATGCTTTCGTGTCATTTATTTTGAAGTGGTTGTGTCAACATGAGTTTTATTCCTGTATCATCCTGCATGTCTTCCAAGATAAGACTTTGCTATTGAATTTTCTCTGTCATGTTCAATTATTACAGCCACCCAAATATAGTAAATGAGAGAAATATGAGTTTTAATTAAAGGTGCTGTATGTAACTTTTTACTCCACTAAAGCTTAAAATATGTTTGCAGATATTTAGGAATCATGTTAAGTTCACATACTCGTTTCTCTGAAAAACACTTCTACAGCCAGTTATTTTACTTATTATGTTACACGTTCCGTGTTGTCAGTCGGGCTCTGTTTTGGTCTGTGTGACTCATTAACTTACAGTCTGTAAGTCTCCTTGGTTTTCATCTTCAATTGCGCTCGCTCCTGTTGCGTCCTCAAACTGGCAACCCGTGTCGAGCCTGAGGGGGCAGGAGAGAAAACGCTCTCTGATATTTTTAATTTGGACTAGAAGAACAATTAAAAGCATACAGGGTCTTCACAAAGTAAAAAAAAAAAAAAAAAAAAAAGTTTACAATGAAGTTTCTAAATTAAATTTCTGTTATTGTGTGTGGCTACATTAGTACTTCCTGTTGCAAGTCAGGAATCTGGGTGTGTCTCTAGAGTCAGACCTTAGTTTCAGTAGTCATGTTAAAGCAATAACTAAATCAGCATACTATCATCTGAAAAATATTGCAAGAATTAGATACTTTGTTTCCAACCAAGACTTAGAGAAACTTGTTCATGCTTTTATCACCAGCAGGGTAGATTATTGTAATGGCCCCTCGCTGGCCTTCCTAAAAGGACCATAAGTCAGACGCAGCTCACTGCAGGACCAGAAAATATGAACATATCACACTAGTCCTCAGGTCTTTACACTGGCTCCCAGTTACATTTAGGATTGATTTTAAAGTATTATTACTGGTATATAAATCATTCAATGGGTTAGGACCTCAATATATTGCAGATATGCTCACTGAATATAAATCCAACAGATCACTCAGATCATTAGGATCGCATCAGCTAGAAATACCAAGGGTTCACTCTAAGCACGTAGAGTCTGCTTTTAGCCATTATGCCAGCCGCAGATGAAACTAGCTTCCAGAGAAGATCAGATGTGCTCCTACAGTAGTCACATTCAAATCCAGACTCAAAACGCATCTGTTTAGCTGTGCATTTACTGAATGAGCACTGTGTCACTGTTCATCCGGCAGTTTTTACTGTACTGCTTTAATTGCGAGCGTCATTAAGGGTAACGGCGGCACTTGGGCTGTGGAGGCCCCGCTGGGCATAACCAACGCGTTCTCATCCCAAAGCGCCATATAGGACGCTTTTGCAAAAGCGTAAATATCCAACGCACATGGCACCCTTTAACGTCTAATGAGACGCTTCGGTTATGGTTAAGTTTAGGTAAGGTGTAGGGTAAGGGTTAGACCACTAGGGGGCGCCTTCTGCCCAAATATATCTGCGTCCCATTTCACGTTAAAGGGTGCCATGTGCGTTGGATATTTACGCTTTTGCAAAAGCGTCCTATATGGCGCTTTGAGATGAGAACGAGTGTAGCACCACCCCAGCAGAGTACATCCCTGGGCTAGAGGTCCAGTGGCACCGTAAACCAGCTCAGTCTCTTCCATCTCAGAATTTATTTTATTTTTTATTCTAAACTTTTTTTGTTATTATTCTTATTTATTTTGGTTATTTTATTCCTTCTATGTAAAGCACTTTGAATTACCATTGTGTATGAAATGTGCTATATAAATAAACTTGCCATGCCTTTTTGCAGGGATGATCATCCATGCTCATGGTCAGAATTTTTATAAATGAAATGTTATAAAGAAAAGCCATACGGGATTGGATTTGCTTGTCTTAGTCATATCTCTGGCCGTCTTCATTGCATTAACAGGCTCATTGCTTGCTGCCATGGCTGATAATAAGATGTCATGGCTGACAGTCATGCCTCACCATTATGAAATTTGATGAATTCAGTCTAGCCAATGCCCACTGAAAAAATATATTTTTTTAATCGAAGGCTGTTTAGATAGATTTTGTTACATATTCTATCCATCAAATCTTAAACAATACCTGAAATTATTTTCTGTTTATAAAATACATACAATACATTCAGAAAATATTCAGACAAATATTTTGACACATGCCAGCATGACAAAACTTGGTGTATTTACAGTAGTTGCTGTTTCAACATGGGCTATACAGAGAAAAAATGCACCAAATTTCAGAAATCTTTGTAAGATATCACTGAACATTTATTTAACCATAGCAAAAGCAAATTTCTTGCTCAAGTTAAATTTTCATCTCTATTTATTTAAAATTAGACAAATCTGATATTATTTTAATCTCCAATCTGTTTTTTAACAGTTAATATAGTTATTTAATGCTTTGCTAGAAGACACTAGCAGGGTTTAAACCCCAGTTGTGCAGTTGGGGCATGTTGTAACACTTGTGCTACAAAATGCCCATAGAAATATGCTATTAAATTCTAGACTTTTCTGAATTCTATTGAGAAAACACGAGAAACATAAATAAAGACTGAGAGTCAATGTTCAAAAATTATTAATTATTATTTTGTTTTGTGCTGTATAGCTGTATTTTCCTGGGTGTTTGTTGTCAAACTAAATTTTTTTTTATATTTTTAATTATTAAAAAAATGCCATTATTTCATATGAAAAAGTTAATAATTTTAATTTCTTAAAAAATATATTTTGGTTTAACTTGTATATATTTTTTGTTGTTAGATGATGATGTTACAATGTACATACATGGGGCATGTTGTCACATTTCACTTTCATTTTTTCAGGGTAAATCAAGAAAAAAGTATACACTGTAGTAATAAAACAAAACCACATAATTTAATTAGACATGTGAGAAATTAATGTGGGAAAAAATAAATACTCCAAACCCCAAGTAGAGTTACTCAAACTGAGAAAGTCAAAAAGCGTTACGTTGTGCCCTGCTCTCCCCCATGTCTTCAGAATTTCAAGGTGTAGTAGTTTCTTTACAGACAAAAAAAAAAAAAAAAAAAACAGGCCAGAGGTAAAAGCGTTCAAAGTACACATTTTGCTGTGCAGTTCTTATTTTTCGAATCCTCTTATCTTTAAGTGAGTGGGGTTTAAGAAGGCCCTGAAATTTTTTCTGGAGATTCACAGCACAGGGGTCTCTTCTATTTTTAAAAATAACTTTGCATTTAATTGACACACCATGACACTTGAGCAAAACAGTCCTCAACAAGCAAAACATTTCTCCAGACTTTCATAGCATAATCGACAGCCTATTTGGGGAGCTCTCTATAGCACGCACAAGGTTGTTAGATTGCAATGAACTCTGACTTGAAGACCGGAAATCTCTCGCTGTGTGCAATCTTAATGGGGCATGAAGGAAAAGAAAGAGGGAGACAATAAAAACAAGATATTTGTCCTCTGCTGCATCTTAAGAGAAACACTGGCCCATTGCACCCCTGCTGTTTGCTGGTGTACAGAGCTCAGAACTTCAAAGAACATCTGCTGCTTGAGTAAACAGTGAAAAGATTACGAACTCTTTATTCACCTTGGTACATTTTAATTGTGTATAGTGGAATTATGTGTGTGGACTGTTGATGATAAGCAATCGGATAATCCTCAGAATCCTCATGTCTGTTATAGCTTTGGCTATAAGGTAGTGTACTCCTAACAATTATACAATTATCAAAATGTGATAACTTTTCTGGCCTACTCCAATTCACGATTTTCACTTCATGAGGTTAAATTTTTGACTTCTAAACAGTCCATAAAGCTGAAAGTGACAGAACATTTTATCCTCCTATCTGACATTGTCCATGCTGAACACTCATTATCTCATGCAGGCAGACTGTTCATTAAATTCATAAGTGTCATGGAACAGGTTGGTCAAATGAGGCCAGAGGTTTGACTGATTTAATGAGTTTGCTGGTGCTGGCGAACGGTGAGATTTAGTGCCCAACGTCACTCATTTCAATGGGGATTAAATAAGACTGACAGACAATAGGCATCACAGTTTTCTCCTTCCAACAGGACAGTGAATGCTGCAAGGCTAATAATAATAAACAATAATATTCACTTATAATTGTTTAGTATTATGATTATTAGCCTTGCAGGATTCGGAAAAAGGGATACAATAAAATGTACTTAGGCAAACTTGTAAGAGCTGTGCATGGACCTCAATCCCCTGGCGGCGACTGACTTTAGCGTCCCTGTTAGCATGCCCGCCTCCCATGCCAGAGACACCGGTTCGATATCTCGCTCAGAGCAGAGCAACTCCAAAATTATACACTATGGCCTGGTTTCACAGACAGGGTTTAGATTAAGTCAGGATTAGGCCTTACACTCTAAAACATGCTGGTTTTTTTTTTAACCCAATTTTGTGTCAAATATGGACAAACTCAAACATTGGGTTAAAAATTTTACTTAAAAATGTAACCCAATGGCTGGGTTTGTCCATATTTGACCCAAAATTGGGTTAACACAACCCAGCATTTTTCCAGTACGACATTCCAGTACGTTCCCATTTTGGAGGTTTTGAAAAATATTCTGAGAAGAGAGGATGTTTTTCATTATGTTAGGACACGATGTTTGATGAGGAAACACTAAAAGACTTAACAGATGGATTACATTTTCAACAACATGCCTTTTTTGATGGCTCTGAGACACAGCAGAGACTCCAGTTATACACTGATGAATTTGAAATTGTAACTCGTTTAAGATCCAAAAAGCAGATTCACAAAATTTCAAGTGTCTACTTTGTTCTGGGAAATATTGCTCTGAAGTTGTTCCAGTCTTCAAAATATACATGTTCTTGTCAGACACCGATTGCTTCAGAAATATGGTTACGAGCCGATTTTGCAACCTCTTCTTCATGACTTTTGTGAACTTCAAAGCAGTCACCCCAGGAAAAGCAGTCGAAAAACTTACCCTTTTCCGACTCTTACCTTTCTTGATTAGAAACTTCGTCCCTCAGGAAAACACTTACTGGGGTCTCTATTTGCAATTGATATCTATGTGTGACATACTGTAGTACTGGCACCTGTAAACAAAAAAAAGTTGGCTGAGTCCACTGTCTGCTCTCATCACAAAATTTTTGAAGAGCTATTATATTTCAGTGAAACAGGCTAGCCAGGATCTCCACACAGGACAGCAAGTTGAGCACAGAGCGAGAAGAATCTGGGAGGCAATTATGGATGACATTCTGTGATGTTTGCTTGGTACACACATCTGAAGGTGGCTCTTCCCTGGAGAAAGGTTAGAAAAGCAGCTCAAACTTAAGCCATCACTCCTTATATATGTTTGCTGTTGTGGATACCACTGACCTTGATTATAAACATGACAGAGAGTTCATCAAGTGTTCATTAGTTTTCTAGTGCGTATGATCTTCTTTTGGCTCAGTTTTAGTTATTAAAGCTGCAGTCCGTAGCCTTTTTTGAGTTAAAAATGATCCAAAAAGCGGCAAGGTTGTAATAATTAAAAAAGTTGCACTGGTGGATTTCCACGGGAGATTCGAGCATGTCTTTGCATCATTACATCAGATCTGCACACATAAAGAAGGAGTCTCGGCTACTATATTGTGTGTGAGGATGTTGAGGTGGAGATTTATAGCCTTTTCTCACAGCACTTGATATAATTGAACTTATCAATTTGATGGCGGATCCAGAAAGGTTCAAACGACAATATCCCGTGACAACAGACTCACCCGTTGTAAAATGCAAAAGACTGCGTTCGGACTTTGGAGTGGCTATAGAACAAAAGAGACTGCAACCAGACCCATGCGAAAACAAGGATACATATCAGAAAGACATCACATAGTCACGCAATGCTGATGTTGTTAACCTTAACAATTTGAGAACAAAGTATAATTTGCACAGTTTTGCGTGATATGATAAGTGATTATTAGATTTAATCAGCACGATTTACTGCAATGTCAGAACCAGAACAGTTTCTTACATGTTCAGATTATATTTTCCGGTGAAAATGATTATGTTGGTTATACTTCCAAAAAGAATAATCTGTGATTCTGAATGACAGTTTACACACCATCGCGACGACTGACAGTTTGACAGTCTTCTCAAACATTGTCTTCATCTGCACTGTGTTGTGTGGAAGTACAACTCAAGTTAATAATTCCGCAAATAACTGCAATTGCAGATTTCGAACAGAGATGGCGACAAAGAGGAAAAACTTACATTTAAATAAGATAGGGTAAATATAAACCATAATTATCCGACCATAACTTCTTTATTAGATGGTCCACTGGAAGTGCAGAGACCACATGAAGGGCTTCAAGCTCCAGCTTCTTCAATTCTTTCATCCTGAAGAGACAGAAACATCCCTCTCCTTCAGCTAAGTATGGAGCTTTGAATGGCCTGAGATAGACAGATAAAGGGACCTGTCTCACTTCTCTCAAATAATCTTTTACTCCTTGAAAATTCTACTTCAACACTTGCAGTCACGGTTTTGATCACCTGTGGATTGTGTGGTACAGAGATCACTGCATTCCTTTTAGTATCATATCACACTGTTGAATTTGTCAGCTGTAAATTTCATTGCATATATAATTAATCCTAAATTGAAAGACGATGAATACAATAATCTTTTAACTGACTGAATGCATTTGAAGAGTTAAAGCACTGCATGTTTTTAGATTGTGGGGTAACCGGAGGAAACGCATAGACACAGGGAGAACTTCATAACTCCACACAGAGAGGACTCCTGGCTTATTTTTTTTTTTAGAATAGCCTATACCTAAAAATTAGTCTGCCTGATGGATATCACTGAGGTACCTTGAGAATTTTTTATGCAAAATAAATATACTTAAAAAAAGAACAATCTCTTGATTCAACATCAATATCAAAAGAACTGATCAAGATATATTCTTTAATTCAACTTTTAGATTTTCAACCCCCTCTCCTTATGCTAATGAGACAGTTAAACTACAGTATAGCATTAAGCACGTAACAGTAGGCATAAATCCACTTAAATGCAAATCTATGAAGATGACATGGAGAACAGAGATGCCTGATGAAAATGAGGTGCTTACTGAGAGTTTTTCTCCAACACACACACACACACACACACAAATTAGGGATTTTCTGAGAATTATTTTTGGCTGGATTGGTGGCTCTTGCTAAACCTTGACAATGTTTTTTTTATCTTATGCTGTTGAATGAGCTCTAAAGCCAGATCTATATCACTACAACACTTTGAAGCCTGAGTTGTGAGGTTTTCAAAAGGCCTATCATACCAAGAGTGCTTGGATGTCTTTAATGAACGGAGATGTCTCAATGAATCCCTCTGTTCTCTGCCTTCATCCTCTCTGCCATTCCCTTTTTTTATGCAGAGCTGATATGACATGAGTCGAAAGGCCTTTTTAGTTTTGATTGTTCCATTTAGGCTAACTATGCTTCTTCATGTTTAGACATGAAATGCTCATCACCATCCTTAACGTGATTAAAAGGACAAATGATAATCAGAATGATTAATATTTTCAGCTCAAACAACCACTTCTTGAAGCTTATATGCAGTTAAACTCAATTTTTCATGATCAAAATTATATAACGTCAACTCGTCACCGTCAAAAATGACATGATTGTAACTAAACAGCGCGCGCACCTCCGTATCCCATAGACACCATTTACTACACACAACAGGCTTTATCCTCTGATTTTGAAAAGTCTTCATGATCGACTTCAAATGCTTCCAAGATCAACTTGACGACTGTGACCGACAGGTTGGTGATTCCTGTAACATACTGTTTTGCGGTCAATGACAAGAGTACTAATCAGCTGTCTCACGAACGTAACCAGCACATTTATCCCCACGTAGCAAAGACATAACACAGCAAATGAGAAGAACTAAGTTACATGAAACAGTCCAAGTACATATTTTACACCATTGACAAGGGAAAAGTCACTACTCATGGTGTTTATAGCTAGCTTCCAGCTTTCTGCTGCTTCTCTTTCAAGGTAGTGACGAAACGCGTCCTGTAGCACTGTTTGTTTGTGTTCGGCTACAGTAGAAACATGACGTCACAATATGTCGACCTTCATAGAAGGGGTGCCTGCGGTTATCTAGATACAAATGTCTCATTCTAAGGCAATAAAATGGTTAATTTCTTTATTTAAGTTCTTTATACACCACTGAAAATATAGTTATAGATGTATTGCATTTCTGTTAATAGATACTCGATTTTTACACATTGCACCTTTAAGTCTTGCTTTAGCTATAAATCTACTGTTTAACATTGTGCAGGAGCTTCCAAAATGTTCCTAGAGCCTCTCCTGATCATCAGTGGATCAACTCATCAGCTGATTAGAAACCGAGCTGGGTGTTCAATAACGGAAACATCCAACGCTCCAGGAACAGTTTGGAAATGTTTTGCCCCACAGATTTCTTTTGTAATTGCATTACTTTACACAGGTTTAAAGTGTAAAAATACGGGATATTTTTAATGATGGCCGACGCGAAACAGACGTTTCGACGCTTTGCAAGATCCCGAAGCGCAGATGATTCGAAACACTGATCCGAAGCGTGATTCAAAACACCTACGTCACGTGACTACAGCTAAACGAAGCTTCTAAGTGTTTCATCAGGTGTGGAGTGCTCCGCAATCAGTAGAATCAGAAATCCGATGGTGGGACGCTGCGCTTACAAAAGTGTTTGGGAAGTTTGGGGATCCAGAAGGATGTCTTTACATTGATCTTGTTGTTACACTCAAGGCCCTGAGCGAGAAAGACAATATGAAGCCGACTGTGCGTGCGAAGGCCAACGGTTATGCAGAGGCTCTGCTGAAATACCAAACAAACCTCACTGCCCAGACGTTTTTACGAATCTTCGTATTTGCAGTATTTGCAAACTAGTGGAATGGATTTGCTCACGGCCCATCGCTTTGTCACAAGCACACAAGACAATCTGAAAAATATGCAAGGGATTTTAAGAGGGTAAAGACAGCAACAGACGCATTTGTGCAATGGGCCAATGGAGAATATATGTGTGTGTGTGTGAGACAGACGCAGTGGTGGAACATGCGCTGCCAAACCGGAGACCAAAGAAGACAAAAAATGCCAGGCGAGTTATGTGATGACACAACCATATCAGATGCTGACAGCAAGTGAGGTACAAGTGCACAATGCCATTCTGGATACCATCATTGAAAGTATTTCCCGACGTTTTGCTAAAAACAGAGAACACAGATTTCGCCCTGCTTGATCCCCAGAATTTCAATGACTTGAAATGTAACGGTGTACCTGAAGGCGCACTCAATGCCCTGAGCGCCAAACTGATCAGACACGATAGCAGAACAACTCGTGAGGCCTTACAGGGTGAACTACTTAGCCTGGCTACGCACTGGGACAAGCTGAAGGTGTCTGTGCGCGAAGAGTATCTGACCAAGATGAGTAATGAGGGTGGATATGATGAGCAGAGTCCAGATGAAGAATGGGATGTTGTGAACAAAACCTGCCAATCTTGTCCCATCTGTTGTTATTATGTCCTTCCTACAAAGGCTCACTGACTCCTACCATCTAATCGGACTTGGATACAAGTTTCTGTTAACTCTGTCTGTGACACAAGCTGCTTGTGAGCGAAGCTTTTCCACGCTAAAATTCATCAAGAGTCGATTAAGGAGCACAGCGGAGGAGCATCTTGTAGACTTTATGTTGATGGCAATCGAAAAAGAGACTCTGGTTTCTTTGGACACGGATTGCATCATTGAAAGGGTAGCGGAGAAGAGCGTGCTGATGCAACGGCTGCTGATTTAATAAGGTAGGTCATTTTTTTTATCGTATTTTCCGCACTAATCTGTATTGTGAAAAGCGCTATATAAATATATTTGACTTGACTTGACTTGAATAGTGCGCGCTGCGCAAAAATCAGTCAGGCTTATCAAAATCTGGCCTAATAATTAATTAGCCTACTTTTAAACATTTAGGCCTATGTATAACTATATATTTTTACGTTTTTGTTTATATAATTTTTAGTTATATTATTAGGCCCATTTATTCGTTTAATTTTACAGCAGTTGTACAATGGTTATAAGCCCATTTAAATTTTATTGTGCGAGTTGAGCAAAAGTTCAGTTTCAAAATTCTGGCCTAGTTAATTTACTTAAAAAAAACCTTATGTATATTTATATAAAACATTTATGTATATTTTTGTTTATATAATTTTTATTCATATTATTAGGCCCATTTATTCGTTTTATTTTACAGGACTTTTTCTGTATGCTACATTCCTGTTCTTACATAGGCTATTTGTAATTTGAAATGAAACATTTCTGTTTGGGAAATGTTGTTGTTGGTCTTTAGTTCTTTGTAAGGTAAGGCCAAAACCAAAAAGTGAAATACAAATAATGCAGTTTTTTTTTTTTTTTTTTTTTCGTTTTTTTTGGAGCGAGCCGGGGCGATTTGAGTGGAGCGTGAAACAAACTGCCTTGAGTGCTGAACGGGGAGCGCTTTTATGAACATTCTGTGACGCGAGCAGCGCCGGGGACCGTGATTTATACCAGGTTGAACTGGCCCTGTTACAGAGCGGGCATAAGATGGACAAGAGCGCGAGTTCGCGGGTGAATTTAATAACGCGGAGCGTTATTAACCAATTGATCCATGTATAAGGCGCTCCGGATTATAAGGCGTCCTTTTTTGAGAAAATTAAAGGCTTTTAAGTGCGCCTTATACTATGGAAAATACGGTATATTCTATTGTGGTTTGGTTATGGTCCTTTTTCTTTATTAAGCAGTTGTGTTGTGTGCGTCAGGCCGCTGTGCCATGCTCGTGTGTTTGTGTGTTTTTGGCCGCTGTGCCATGCTCATGTGCGTGTGTTTTTAATTTGGCCGCTGTGCCATGCTCGTGTTCGTGTGTTTTTGGCCGCTGTGCCATGCTCGTGTATGCTGTGAGGGTCCGAAATAAACCTTTTGGCTCACCTGCCACGGGGACTGGTAGATGAAAAAATCCACCAGCCAAGCATATTTTTTTTACCGGCCAAAATAACAAAAGCCTTTTTGTGTCACATTAATTTATATATAGCTAGGCTATATTTAAACATTTTTGTCATTATATTTTTGGTCTATTATTTTCCATTCTTACTTTTACACACATATTACACAATTTACACACATTAAAATAATATTTTTGTTGTTGCGCCTATGAAAATAGTTCTGTACAAATTAAATGTATTAATTGTATATTAAATAAAATGTAAAAATATAATAAAATAATAAAATGTATGCAATAATAATAAAATACTATAATTATATTAAAAAAATAGTTTTACTCTGCCTATTTTTTACTCCATTTACCCTGACTAATCCGATCAGAAACTGAAGGACTGGGAATATCCATAGACAGTAAAAGGAAATCGGTAAGGAGTCATTAGTTCGCGAATTGGACGTGTCATCATCGGATGTGTACGCGTTGTGTGATTATCCCGGCAGGCAGCTTGGACATCCAACAAGTTTTGTGTCAACACAGAAAATATTTCATCACTGGATAGTTTTTTTGTTTATTTAAAGTGTGGTTTAACTTATGTCCGCTGAATGTGCGAACGCTTTTCAGAGAAGATTTTTTTTTTTAGCACAATTCTCACCCAGCGGTAATGCAGGAAAAAAATATCTCCAAATGCTGAAACTATGGCCCCATCTTTTACCATCGTGTCGATTTGATTAATATGTGCAGGGAGAGAGAGCAAGAAGCATAAACAGGCAAGAAGACGCTTTGGAGACGGTGGTGAAGCCTATACTGTCTATGGGTGAAGCCTTGTTTACACTTTCGCCGGGCTCCAAACAGAAAGAGTGAGTGCGCGCGCTCTCTCTGCTCGTAGTTGCGCCCTGACACATTCAATTCCCATCCCGCAAACACAACAACTGTGTCATGTCCATAGCCATCATGCCAGATATTTTGCAGATAAAATGCAATTGTAATAAACATTTTATTTCATTACTATTTTGTAATGAACTATGAACATTCACTCGCCATGGGGCGGATAGCCTTTTGAGATTTACTCGCCAAACGGAAAATCTACCCGCAATTGGCGATTGGCGGGTGTTCATCACAGCGCGTGTTATATTAACGGTAACGGGTGCCATGTGCGTAGTATAGCCCCGTTTTGTCATATATAGCGTCATATTGTCATATTCTATGACGCTAAAGGATGAGAATGGGTTGGTCGTGTATGCCTACAGACTAAAGGATGAGAATGCGTTGAAAAGTCATTGCTGCCTTGTATGGTGTGTCTCAGTGGGAAAAATGTTCAGATTCTGGGGACGGTTTTTTTTTTAACGTCATCAATTAGTTGGGCCGGTGAAAACCACAAATGCCAGGGCCGAATTTTGGTCCCAGTCCGGTTATTTTATGCTGACTGGTCAATTATTTGTCAAATATTTGTTCTACTGGAAAAATAATTTCCAGTAGAACAAATATTCCATGTTTTTGTGTTGATCGATCACTTTAGCATACTGGCCTTTTTAGGCTGATTAATTCTGCCAGAGCTGAGAAAAAAATCTGATTATAAGCAATTAACCACACATTTACAAAAAGCCGTTCGATAATAAACAAATTAGGGAATAACAGCTTTAGCATATTCCTAGCACCACTGTGACAGTTCTGACGCTAACTTCATAAAAAATTATGAGAATACATAGGCTACTTACCATTGTAAAGATCCTATTTAATCAAAATTATAATTTTTTTATAGCTCTTGATTTTAAGTTAAAAATATTAAATAAATATGCAAATGTAATAAATTAAAATATTAGAAAATACACGTGAATATGAGAAATAGTATTACTATTTATGTAGAGAAGACCTCACAAAATCCATTTGCTGCAAGCCATTTTATTATTTTTTTTGTGCTCTCACACCTCTCTCTCTCTCACACACAATAATAGCTGTTATCATGAGATCATGAAAAATGAGACTTGGAATGATTCCTCTGAATAATGACAGGTGCACCCCAGGAACTCACATAGAAGTGACTTGTTTACCACACAACTTCTGCCATAACGGCCCCATAAAACATCCTCTCAAACCAACCTTGCTGTCATATTCATAGCCTTTAAGATCCTTCTATTTTTCATAATAAATTCTAGGCCCTCCGTTTAGTGCTGAGTGAGACAAAGAAGTGCTTATAAATGTTTGCTCACAAAATCTATGTTGCTCGGTGTAACCTTGAGTACTGCCACGTAATTCCTTTCTTTAGACGCCATTTTATTGAATTCTGTAAAGCCAGATTATTCATTTGCACCCGCCCTGTCTCATTTACCCTGGACCTTTAAGATCTCTCAGTGCTAAAATTGCATTTCTGAAAGAGATGGGTTCCATCCGTTTCTTTGCATTCACGCTCAGCAATAGAATGTGGTGTGGTATAGAAATATAGGGAGATCAGTTTGAGATGTGTCTGCTCATAAGGACACAGCTCAACTCTGTACTTTGGGTACAAGGTGATTTGTACTTAATAGGCCAGTGTTTTCCAAGACAGACAGACAGACAGACAGACAGACAGACAGACAGACAGACAGACAGACAGACAGACAGACAGACAGACAGACAGACAGACAGACAGACAGACAGACAGACAGACAGACAGACAGACAGACTCACTTACTCACTCACTAACTCAACTAGCCTATAACCTGAAACAAAAATCCATATGTCAGTGTTAAATAGGGGTGGGAATCTCTAGGCACCTCACGATTCGATTCGATTATGATTACGATTCAGAGGGCTGCAATTCAAAGCTAAATCGATTAACATAATCTGAATCTTTTTTTTGTGTGTGCATGTGTGTGTGACTATAAATACTTTGCTTTAACAGTACAAATACAAAGTAATGACCCATAAAGAATTTTCTCCCATTTTAACCTCAAAGTTTTGGGTAGGCTGTCATTTAAGCAACTTTAAAAGACTTTAATGGGTAAAGCAAAGACATTAAGGACTGAAAAAGAAATTCTTGATCTCATTAGCGTGTTCTGATGAAGCTCAGATTGTGAAGCATTGTCCAGATGCTTTCTGCACAGGCTCCAGTGCAGTAATTATCACTGGTGTGACCTGAGGGTTTGGCCATTGTCTCTTGTTATTGCAGTTTTGATGAGATCAGACATATGCTTCCTGTAGGGCTGTTCGACACTAATCTACAGCATGTATTACCTTTATATGACAGGAGAATTAGATGAAGGCAATCGTGAAAAGGTCTCCAGGAATAAAAGTCTTTATAGAGACACTCACTGTCAGTAATGTGCACAATTATACAAATACGTTGTTCCATCTGTTGTATTGCATTTCATAAAAAAGGCACTTGTACTTTTCTCCCTGTGTTCAGGGTTGTCAGGAATAAAATGTTAATGGCATATGTTTGATGTTTTGATGTTTACAAGACACATAGTGTTCTCCTTCTGTCTCCGTACTGTGTGCAATAATTATACCATAAATAACAACAATGATCTCAGCCTATATAAAAACACTTTTAATGTCTCAGAAGAAAACTATATAAAAGTATACAGTATTTGCATTTTTTTTAAATCCTGATTCCATATGCTTTGCCTCATTCAAATTTTTGTCGATATTTTGTCATGTAATATTAATTTTGGTAATTCATTTTGAAATGAATATATATTAATTTAATTATATATTATTAACTTACATCTCTTAAAGGAGCAATGTGTGATTTTTAGCGACATCTAGTGGTTCGGTTGCGAGTTTGCACCAGGTTTGCACTAAGGGCTCAGCCCACTGCTCACCCCTCCCTTTCGAAGAAGCTACGGTTGCTAAAACGGGACAAACATCTCGTCGGCTGAGACAGCAGAGAATAGCCAGAGTAAGCCAAGAGTGTGTAACATTGTCACTGTTTCTGTACCACAGTCCATTATAAACCACATCATGAATACTGTTTACAAAGCCAGTCAGGTGAGGATCAAGGGTTTTAATATATAATTTAATAAAATAATATCAATCAGCTGATTGTCTCACAAACGTAACCAGCAGCACATTTATCCCCACATACTGTAGCAAACCCATAATACAGCGAGGGAGCAGCTATATATTTTTTCTAACAGGGTAGTAATAGTTTAGCTGGCTAATATGAGCTGTTACTGTGGCTGAGCTGGGACGCGTCCGCATGAGTCCAAAGGTCGGAACTGCGCGCGCTGTTACAATCATGTCATCTCCGCATCCCATAGATACTATTTACTACACACAATAGGCTTTTTTTCTCTGATTTTGAAAAATCTTCGCGATCGACTTTAGTGATAAAAGACTTTAGTAAAAGTCTCTATCGACGGGTTGGTGATTCCTGTAACGTACTGTTTTACGGTCAATGACATGAATACTAATCATCAGCTGTCTCACGAACGTAACAGCACATCTATCCCCAACATAACAAACCCATAACACAGCGAGGGAGAACTAAGTTACATGAAACTATCCCAACTACATATTTTACACCACTCACAAGGGAAAAGTCACTACTCACGGAGTGTAAGGCTAGCTTCCAGCTTTCCGCTACTTCTCTTTCAAGGTAGTGATGAAACGCGTTCTGTACAGTGGTGGAGGAAGTACTGAATGTCAGTACTTAAGTAAAAGTACAAATACCCAGATAAATATTTACTTTAGTAAAAGTAGAAGTAACACAATGACAACCATACTTAAGTAAAAAGTAAAAAGTACTTTATTTTAAATGTACTTTAAGTATTAAAAGTAAAAGTACTTGCATAACAATTTATTATCTTAATGTCTATTTTCTAATGATTAATAAAACATTTAATTCTAACTCATTCAACCTAATAGCCTACTCCTATAATGATGTTCAATAATGATGGAAAAAAATGTCACCATTTCTGAAACAAGCTTGCAATTAGGCAATACACATCATCCTTACTATATGTTAATAACTATGTTTGGCAGTAAACAAGATGAATTTATGGTGTAATTCTGAACCTCTTGGCTTGCCATATCCTAACCAAACCAAACATATGCACGTAAAAACAAATGTTCGCGTATGAGTTGCACGATAAACACACTGCGTGTGAGACGCATTTAGTGTGACCGGGTTGATATATACTGTATCTATGGCAACCAAACGTCACTGACGAGACAAACGTGCAACGAACGGATGGTCAGATTACGTTTTGGCAGGGGAAAAACTGATCAGAAAATGTAACGAAAATGTATCAGAAGTTGTAGAAATGTAGTGGAGTAGAAAGTATAATAATTGCTGCAAAATGTAACGAAGTAAAAGTAAAAAGTAGGCACTATTTATTGTACTTAAGTAAAGTAAAGATACGTGAAAAATGTACTTAAGTAAAGTAACGAAGTATTTGTACTTCGTTACATTCCACCACTGGTTCTGTAGCACTGTGTGTTCGCGTTCGGCTACGGTAGGAATATGACGTCACAACATGGCGACCTTCATAGAAGGGGATTCCCGCGGTTATGGAGCTATTAATGTCTCATTCTAAGGTAATAAATACATTACGGTTAATTAAGTAAGTTCTTTATACACCACTGAAAACATAGTTATGGATGTCATATTGCATTTCTGTTAATAGATACTCAACTTTGTTACACATTGCACCTTTAACTATTAAAGTTGACAACTTCTGCTATAAATTTTTGCCTTTAATAAACTCCAAATTACTACTTATTAATACTGTAGTTAGTAAGTTGTAAAATGAACGGATGTTGAATGTGGATTTGCAGAACAACTTCAAGGCATTAAGTAAGATTTCCAACTTTCTGATTTGGAAATGAGGAGGAGGAGGAGGAGGAGGAGGAGGAGGAGGAGGAGGGGGTGCGCTACACCGCTACTTGCTGCAAAAAGTGGTTAGCTACTGGAAAAGCTACACTGTTTAAAAAGCAAATGAGCTACTGCCAAGCTACTGAAAAATTTAGTTAAGTTAGTAGTGTCGTTACTTGTAGTTAAATTCTCCCCAACACTGGGGATTTCTGGGGTCAGACTGTGACAGAACTCCCCCCTTTACAAAGGTGCGTCCTCGTGCTGTAGAACATCAATGGGGTGGGTGGGCGCCCTGAAGGCTGGCCAGGGTGTGGCCAAGCAGGAACAGGAAGCTGCCAGGGCGAATCAGGAAGTGCAGGCGGTCAGGGTGGAGCAGGCTGAGGGCGTGGCCTTGGGCGGAGCAGGCCGAGGGCGTGACCAGGGCGGAGCAGATGAACCCTCGGGCGTGGCCAGAGTGGAGCAGGCTGTGGGTGTGGCCGTGGCGGTGAGGATCCTTCGATCGGCCGCGGCGGTGAAGACCCTTCGTGGCTGG
Source organism: Pimephales promelas (assembly GCF_988280905.1). NCBI lineage: Eukaryota > Metazoa > Chordata > Actinopteri > Cypriniformes > Leuciscidae > Pimephales > Pimephales promelas. The sequence continues at coordinate 30,130,345 of NC_142777.1, forward strand.
GACATTGGCCCCCCCCCAAAAAAATATTTGGGGTGAATGCCTGGATTAGGAACAATTTTGCCCCGGACGGTCTCGGGCTGGACGGTCTCAATTTAAGAGTCAACTACTGTAGCCTACTATGCAGTAGTTTTTGGAATAAAAAGATTCTTAGAGCTAATCACAACAGTGGCCATGTCTAACAGGAACACTAACACAAGCAGTCCATTTCATTTCTAAATGTGAAAAGTAGCATAAAACTAAATATGAATTTGGTCCAATACATCTTAAAGAGTTTCTTCAGGAATTAAATATAAAAAAAAAATCTTAAAAGTGACCAAATATGGCCATTTTTTTGTCAATACTTGTACTATAGTCAAAACCATAGACTGTAAAAAAGTCCAAAACAGATATGACATTATGTCCCAAGTGCATTCAGATGAGGTCGCTTATCTAGAGAGGCGTGATGGAGACTAAAAGTGATAGCAGAGCAGAAGAGAACAAAGAGCAGAAGGAACACACCTCTAAGCTTTCGATCCTGCTGTGAGTAAGAAGCTGTTTCTCGAATTGAAGTCCAGATTTGTTTTTTTTTAGAGACTGTCTTCACCTGGATGACTGCAGTGATGTCCTGCGACACTCACAGAGGCTGTAGATGGTCACGCCTGAAAACACTTCATTCTCTTCTTATATGTGGAATCACGTAACCCGCTGAGAGCTTTAAACCCGACATTAACCCACACACACTTACTAGACTAGACGGATCTTTGGATTGTTGTTGCATTGTTTGTTGATATTTAGTGGGTAAATGAGGCCTGTCTCTCTTTTAGAATATACCCCCAAAAGAGGACAAAATAGGCTCCATTTCTCTTTCCCTTCATCTCCCATCTGCTTTCCTCAGCAGGCTGTTTGTACCTGCTGCGACATCCGTTATTAAGCTTTATAGCAACTGCCTATCGAGAGGGGAAGTCATTCCATGATCAGAACTCGGATGTTTTGCTGCCCGGCTGTGACTGCTACTGTCTATTCTCATTTTCTGAGCAGTTCAGTTAATCAAACACCACCATCCACTATTTGTGCCAGAAACAAAAAAGGGTTGTGCGACAGATAGATAAAGAGAGATGGGGAGAGAGTTCAGGCATATCCATGGCCACCTGTTCTCTAATTCCCAAAGTCATTAAAATTACATCACGTAAACGAGTGCATTCCAGCAGCAACAGTGAGCCCCTGTTAGATTCATTTTATAGTTATGTTATTCTTATTTATAATCATGTTAAAAACTAATAGCTAACACCATAAGCATGATTCACTCTCGCATTGCTCATGAATTGCCACGGACGAAGGGTAAGCTTTAGGGAACAATTGGCTTGACATCGGATCAATGAAGTTTATTGGTATGATATATTGGAGCTTTCGGTGTCACATTATAAAAACTGTATAATGCGTCACCAGTTTATGGTAGACAAGTTATTTTCCAGTGGGAGCTGCCACATACAGTACATTTTTTTTTAATTTATTTTTGTGTCTACCTCATTTTATTAAACAATCAGGTGATTGGTTAAAGAACAACATGGAGATGGACATAATACTCAATACCTGATGCCAGTTTATGATCTCTGTAACATTTTATGCAGTAATTCTGTAAATGCCTTTTTTGTTCCTTCTAATATGTTTAAAGTAATCACTTAATTTAGTAATGCAGAATAGTATTGAAATAGTTTAAAATTCCTTGAAAAACCACACATCATCCTAAACCTTTATAACTTTATTAAACATGTACACGTCGCATGCAAATACAGTGAGATTGAAGCTTTCAAAAACCCACCATAAAAGTATAACAGTATTCCACTTTGACTCGTATGTTAAATTGAAAACTTTTGGTGCTTTTTGTTTGTTGTCATTTTGGAGGTTGAAGCCTCAGTGCTCATTCACTTTCATGATATTCAAGAGAATGGCCAGGAGGATTAAAAATGATTTTTCCACAGATGAAATGAAAAGTCGTACAGGTTTGAATCAACATGAAGGTATATGATCAGTATCTTTCCTTTTCTGGCGAGCAATCCCTTTATAACATTTTTCTTCATTCTTAACAATACCGACCCCAACAAGATGAGACTGTTGGACAGCTGGAAGAGACGGGAAGGAGCCGGACATGAGTCATGACAAGAAGGAAAGGCGGCTTCGCTTTCCCTGGCATCTGTTTTCTGCTGTGCCACATTCAATTCCAGAAGGGAATTAGCCTGTCGATAAGAAGTCATTACTGCTAACTCTGTGGAAATGCACCTTGAATTCAATTGTCTCCTTCGCCATTTATTTGAAATCTTATCTTTCCTCTCACCTTAGTGCATCCAACTGCAGTCATATCAATGGATGCTGATTATGCAGGATGCAGCAGTCTATGGATGCAATATAGCCGAGGGTTAGAGAGAGAGAGGAGGCTAAAAGACAGATGTCAAGCACAAGGAAAACAGTTCATGGCAGAGTAAATGAAATCTGCCTCAATCATTTTGTAATTTTCTTAGTTAAAAAAATACATGCGTATATGTGTGTGTAAATATATTTGTCCTGGTGAAGATATTTGGCTTTTAAGTTTTGTATGACAATGCAACATGTAAGATCCCTGTTATTTCTACAAGGGCAATGACAACTTAGAGCTCCAATAACACATGGGTTTGTCTGTATGAAGTCTGTGTTGTTGTTTTAGTCTGTGTCTAGGTTAAATGGAAAGGAAAAGCAGAGAACAAGTGTAAAACAGTGAGAAGAGATGACAAATGGGCCTGCAGCCTCTCAGTGAAGCTAACTTTGACTGTAGTGCTGCCCTTTGCTCAAGAGACACCTCTCAGATGAGGAGCTATGACTCATGGGAAGACCATTATAGAGCAGCCCGATGTCTCTGGTTAAGAGGAACAATTATAACAGCAGTCCAAACACAAACAGTCATGTCCATTCATTTCCTGACCATTGCAGACCATTTCTTGTTCTGCTTGTCAGATCAAGGTAATAGACAAGCCTTAGAAGAAATCACAAAGCCCCAAATCACCAACTTGATCATTACAAAATTATTGTGATGGTAGCTACTAACAAAGTACCTTCATTTGGACAAATTAAGCAGCATTACTTATAAACTTTGTTTGTGGAGAAGGCAATCCTTTTAGGTCTGTATTAGATTAAATTACCAAACCAATTTGACTTACCTTTGAAATGTTGCAACACTCTGCTTAATCTTTAACGTCACAGCGAAATTAAACGCACAAAATAATGGTAAGAAACATTTAACTAAGAAATATGCATGGGCTTCACTCAAAACAAACACCACAAAATGCCATTTGAAACATGAACATATTACTCTCAAGAGACAAAAATGTGTGACGTCCAATAAATAACAAGTTAATAGGCTATTAAGTAAATTACAGTCAGAGTATTTACTGTTTTTGCTCCTCCAAGTATAGCAAAACGAGTCTCCAAGCTATAGTAGTAGTGTTTCGTTCTGGAATGAGTCATTGAGTCATTTATAAAGGCAATCATGTTTGTTCCTGAATGAACCAGAGTTCATTTAAATTGGTTGAATGACGAATCGGTTGGATAAATTATTCATTGACCCACCTATTGGTGTCGAGTCACTTAACATTTGTCATTTTTTTGTGATATATGATTCACCAACCCGATCTCACGACCAAGTCGTACGAATTCGACGATTCATATGATATGATGATTAAAAAGGGGCTAATTCGTACGAATTCATACGACCTTACTCGTATGAATTAGTACGATTTTGATAAATCGTACATATTTTACGAATTGGCCAATTCGTATGAATTCGTACGAATGATACCCCGCCCCTAAACCTACCCATCACGTGGGTTTAGACAAATCGTACGAATTCGTATGAGTAAGGTCGTACGAATTAGACACTTTTTAATCGTTTGTCGAATTCGTACGAAATGGTCGTGAGAGGGTAGGATTCACAAATAACACAAATAGTCTTTATGAAGGATCGTCTTTCAAAAGAGTTTTGGTAAAGAATACAAAGTTGTTTTTTTTTTCTCAATGGTTACTGTTCAAATTTATCTTATTTCATTTTATATACAGTAAATACTGTACCAATGCTACTCCAGAACATTCCCCCTAACTGCGGAAGAAGAAAAATTTAATTTATCTTCACCCATCCAGTGGCCTTGGGAGGAGTCCTAAGATAGCCATTAAACTTAACAACGGTCAGTGTGTGGAAGCTTATATTCATTGTTAGCGTTCATGAACCACCCACAGGTCCCAAAACAGCTCAAAACTCTTAATTCTCTTCAACCTCATCTCTGTGTGTACGGCAGGATGGAATTAGCATACACTGTAAAAAATTTGGAGTAGGATTTACTTGAAAAAACCTTGCTAAATGATCTCACTCAGAAAATGCTAGTAAATTTACAAAGATTTGCCAAGTAAAAACCTAAACATATTTATCAGTAGCTTTAATTAGAAATCTTTAAGTTAAATTTACTTGGAATGTAGAATTAAGTACACTTTACAAAAAATAAGTAACTTTAACTCGGCTTGTAAAAGGTTTGATTAATACCGATTTCCTTTGCCTTTGTATTACACTTCACTAAAACAATTATCTTGAATTTTATTAGTCATTTATAGTATGTTCTTTACTTAGATCATCTAAGTAATTTATATATACATCATGTCAGACTTTAAGCCTTATGTGAATGCAGACACCTCAATACTTGGTAGACAATACACAATGGCGGTAACATTTGATGGATCGTTTTTGTGTTTGAAATTGAATGTGTCGTTTTAAGCAAAAAATTTACTCGAAATGTCACAAAATGGCAATTTACTAATACTGAAAACAAAAATCAATGATAAAACAGTGTAAATACAGCTGGAAACCAGTGAAAAATGGACCTCATTAATTATTCAAGGTCCAGTGCATGATGGGAACCCCAGTATCAGAAAAGTTGAGTAATTTTTACTTAATTTTATTGAGTTGATATTACACTTTCATTTATACTCGCTTGAAATAAGTACTGATATGGAATTTACTTAGTTTTTTAAATTCTTGCCTGAACTAACTTTTTCAAGTAAATTACATTGGGTTTTTTCACTAGTATTTACTTAACCAAAAAATCATTTTTTACAGTGTATAGCTTCCTCTGTGTTTTACCACATGTCTTATTCATGACTACACTATCTCTTAAATCAACCTCTTGATCATGAGGAGATCCAATAGAGACCTGCCTATTCATGGTGAGGTTTTTAAAGATAACAAGTTATGACTGTAAATGCAAAGAGAAAGCCTCCAGAGACAAGGAACATTAAAGCTTTACATGCAGGTTTAGAGTCTTTCCAGAATGCACATAATGCAAGAATCAAGCCATAAAAGTAAATAAAAAAATGCTTTGTGTTTTTCTGCTGTCTGAGTTCTATTGGTATTGCTCAACAAGTGGCTCTTTCAATCCTCTGTTAATTAGTATTCTGCTCTTTCTTGACTTCTGGAGTCTGACCAAAAAGACAAATAGTCGATCGATCTGATGTACCAAATGGAAAAATAAATGCGCCTCTGGCTCCGGCCGCCATGTGTCACAGCTGACAGTTTAGCTTGTAGATCTATTTCAGAGACAAGCTGATAAAACCCTTTAAATCACACTTATGTGTCATTTCACAAACAACAAACAATTTGATGGCCACTTTATAAAATTAAGTTCATTTTACGGCTCAAGTAACTGCGTAATTGTGAAGCAGAGTCAGAGTCGTGCAAATCCATGTGCAGTAACTTTAATGAAACACACAAGCAGAGCAGACACGGTTTAAGCAAATACTCAAGGGCAGTCCAGAACTCAGAGTTAATACCATGCAAGGGTTCGAGGGCTGGCGGCAAACGTTCAAGATAGGATCGAGGAACTAGGGAATGATGAGTAGAATGTCCAGAGTTGCAAAAACAAGACTTCGCAGGGAACAACGGGGAGAGAGATCCAGATAAAGGGGGACTGAGTGGGAAGAGGTGGGTGAGTTAATGAGAAGAGGCACGGCTGGAATGAGATGAGTGCAGATGGAGGTGATAGGAAATCAAGTCCTAGAACTCAGGAGAGAGGGTTGGGTACCGAAACTCAGTGCCATTTGGGAACCGGTTCTGACGTAAACGGTAGTAACCAGACCGAATAAGAATAAGAATCGGATAAAAACCCAACCAATACCCAACCCTAATTGTCATTATTGGAAATTGACAGTAAAAATCCCTTTCAGGGAATGGAAAAGTGCAGCCAAAGACATTTTGTTGACATCTGGTTTCTTGACTCCGCCTCCTGGCAATTGGATCCATTCCGTCCCCATGACAACGCTGATGAGTGCTCGGGAGCTTGCTTCACTAAATAAATATATATATATATAGCCTTGAATATAATTTTGTAATTCTCTAATATAATTCAATCGGGAGTGAGTGTATTTTTATGTGCTCAACCTAAGATTCATTATCACTCCAATTAACAATCACAGTCTGCTAACATAAGAATAAAATACAGGCAGTGTTGCAATTAACATCAGAATCGATCAGTCAGGCACTTGTGCTTCTAGTTGCTCTTATCAGTCTCTGTTTCGTCTGATAAATGAGAGAATGGCAGGTCTGAAGTTTTATTTCAACCATCATTAGTAACAATTTTTACTAAAAGCATCCAGTTGCCTTCTTTTGCACCTTTGTTTCCAAGACATCAATTCTGGAATTTAAAAACCGACTGTGTTTGAAATACATGTTCTGTGTTTTGTCTGACTGGAAATCGAACCGTAGCAGAGCAAAGCACTACCTTGGTGGCACAATGTGGTGTATTCACTTCAAAATGCAGTGACAAGAACTCATTTCAAGGGTTTTACTTGAAAAGCAAGGCAAAGGTATCCAACAAAGGGTTGGATCCACTAGATCCACAAAGGGTCCACTATCTCAGTCAGAATCAGTGAATAATCCAAAAGCAGGAGGCAAAATATAATCCCAAAAAACAGGCATGTACAGGTCTGTAACAAACAAAAATACTCTGAATATAGTAACTCACAGACCGGTATAGTCAAACAAAACATGGGTTTTAAATAGGCGCCACCTATATAATTTATGACATTCTGTGGCTCTATGAGTGCATAAGCATTCAGCACAGGAATATTTGTGTTTTACTACCTCTTGCTTCTCTATGATTCTGCTAAGGTAAGATGCAATCAGAAGAGGCTGACAGAAGGAGGAAAGTAATAAGAAGCAGAGGGAGAGCTAGAGTCTGATGGACTCAAGCTTCTCATGAGGAAATGGATCTAAAGGATTGGCCTGAAAACATTGATTTGGTGCAGTCTTAATCTTAGAGCAGAGAAAGAGGGAAAAAAAGAGAGATGGCCGGAGTATATCCATTGAGCAAAACCTGGATGAATGAAAAGCTCCGTAGCCAGAGAGAACAGGGAGTCAGAGACTCTAGCAATGCATACTATAGTAGTAGCCTTCCAAGAGGCTCTTCGTTTCTTTATGAAAAGCCTCCAAAAGTGCATGATGACATGGTTTAGCAGCTGAATTTTAAATGCAAAAGTATTCCTCAAACCAGTGGAGAACTTCACGAAAAAGGAAATGTGAGAAAATCTATAGGACTTGACTCCAGTACATTGTTGACCAATCAATAAAAGAAATCAAATCTACAAATCAGTCACAACAAAGTCGCACTTTGTCTAAGTATGAAATGAAGGAAAATTGATTGATTTGAAAACATTGAAAACATGGCTAAACAATTATTTGAAAAAAAAAATGTTATTAAAAATAAAAATAAACTAATTACACTTTAGTTTATGGAAGTGTATATATAATATACCCACAACACAATTGCATGCAGTAGCATATAGACTATACCATAATTAAGTGCTTTTTAATGTGGTTTTATGGTAGAATGTGTCACCAGAACTACACTACCAATCATCCTCACATGTATACCACAACAATTCCTGCTAAGCATTCACATCCTAAATATAAAGACCAAAGTGTTTCAATTATGGCTGTCAACTTAACGTGTTTTGGTGTGATTAATTATGGAAAAATAGCGTGATTTTTATTAGTTATTAATACTTTTAACGCAACCCAGCCTACTCCTTCTTACATTGCATACAGTTTAGTAATGAACATTATGCAGGGCAATGACTGAGTGCATGATGATTATAATGCAGTTAGTAAAATTCAAGATATTAATTGTATGTATGGCGTTTTGTCTTATATTTATATCATATGACATGGTTTAGCAATGCCACAATAAAAATGTTATGGCCACATTATTTTCTTAAATTCTGTTGAATCAAAATATTTATTTCTAAAGCTGTGTTTTGTCATTTCAGTGCTTTTCTCATCTCATAACACAATAATGACTTTAAATGATCTGTTGGGGAGAAGTTTCTCAGCCAAAATTGAAGTGCGATCATTTTGCGAATTAATTCGACTAATTAAACCTTTTAACTGCTTGACAGCGTTTGTCCCAATATAAGTGCACATTATGAAAGTGTCCTCCAAATGCACAATTAAAAATATAGGCCTAAATATTTTTCTCCTAACATGAGTGTGCTTTCAATAGTATTTCAACAGGCTATTTATCAGTAAATGAATTCAATGAATAAGAAATCAATGTGCATTAAAATGTAAATCGGATTTCATAGTGGATTTCATAGTGCTTAAGTTAACACATTAATTTATTTGGAACTTGTCAAACTCAACACTGGACACCAACACATGTGTTAATATAGAGCAGGTGAGCTTCACCATCTCTTGACTTTCAGCCATGTGTGTGTGTGTGTGTTCAGTAAACAGCTTAACCAGAGCTGGGCTGAGATATAAATATTTCCACAGGATTCCTGTGTTTGTTTAGTGTGATTCATTTGATTTTTCATATTCTCTTCTACACCTTCACCTGCTGCTATGAGATGCCCTCTTGCTCTCCGATGTTCACTCTGGACTTGGGTCAGATATAAAAACATTGGAAATGTTTGGCACGGCTTTCTGTGAACCAGTGCAAATGGCATCTGCCATCTGTGCTGGATTCCCCAATAAAAGGATGAATTAGCTTCACAAATAAGGCTGCAAAATACCAAATCAGAGTATTATTAGAACTAAGAGTATTAACAGGTGGGAGGTTCGTAAGTGCGTTCCTGACAGACACGTGGCCACCCAGACGGTCACAGGAATAACACCTGCATGTGTGCATGTGCACGTGGGTGGGTCTCAGTGGGCCTGGCTCTACGATCTGGGCTCCTGCCGGAACTTTTTCGATCTGGGTGCTACGGAACTTTCAAATCCCTCTTTTCTCCTGCCAAACACTGGAGCATCTTGACAGCTGCAGGCATGATAGAAAGTCCAGTGCTGGAGAAATGTATGAGGTCAGGTTAACTGATGAGCGACTCATCCTGTAGAGAGTGCCAAGAGACACTGCAGCTGCTCAGAGCTCGGTTCAGAGATAAGATAAAGGTGTCTTTTTCAGCTATAGCTTTTGATTAATATAAACTGTGGTGAAAAGTTTTGAAATGGAATGCTAAATTGTATGTGATATTTATAGTATATTATTATATCTATCTTTGCATTTGTTTATGTGCACTCATGTAAATTTATAATATAACTGTATTGCAAATGAATAATTACACATATTAAGTAAATTAATAATATATGTCAGAGTATTATGGGATACACACACACACACACACACATACAGCTGTTTAAAAGTTTGGGGTCGGTAAGATTAAAAAAAATGTTTTACAAAGAGGTCTCTTATGCTCAGTAAACATTACAATTTGAAATAACTTTTTTCTATTTTATTATATTTTTTTTAAATGAAATTTATATCTGTGGTGGCAAAGTTTAATTTTCAGCATCATTACTCCAGTCTTCAGTGTCACATGATCCTTCGGAAATCATTCTAACATGCTGATTTGCTGTTCAAAAAACATTTTTTACTATATCAATGTTGAAAACAGTTTGTTATTAAGCCCGTCTTTAAGTTATTAACACCGTCTTTAATCATATTGTCTAAACAAAAACGTAGGAGAACATCTCAGTTACGGATGCATACTTCATTCCCTGAAGGAGGGAACAGAGACGTAGTCGACATGTCGACTGATTGGGATCACGCTTAGGGAGCCTGTGATCTTCAAGTGTTAATAAAACGAGCTAATGCATATTGGTGTGCGAGATTTGTGTGAGATCTCACACTCCACCCCGCGGCGCAGGTATAAATAAGAAGTGGATGCACACACCATTTGTTTTCCGATGAGGAGCCGAGCGGAGCTCGGAGTCAGCGGTGGTCCACCAATAGTGACGACAGGACTATGTCTCCGTTCCCTCCTTCAGGGAACAAGGGTTACATACATACGTCCCCCTTCAGACGCTCACATTCGACATAGTCGATGTGTCGCCTGATTGGGATCCCAATTAAAACGCCACTAGTGCTGCCACCTTCCAGTGCCTAGACAAAAGCCTTCTGATCCCCACGCATTATTGAGGTGGTTAAGTCACTGCTGTTCCACAAGACCACTAAGAAAGCGTTCTCTTTCATTGGAAAGGAATACACTGCGGAAGCCACATCTTGCCTGTAGGGAGGTACTGTAAAATGTGGAGGATACACATGTGGACTGGGCCAAACCGGGCAGTACAACATATGGAATGTCACTGAAAAAAATCAAGCTCCTCTGGCTCCTCCCAGTAGTCCTATTGCCATTTGCAGAAATACACCTATCCCGGTCAGAAACAAGCAATCAGAGCCAGGAGGGATGTATTATCAGTGTCAATCACGCGCTGATCACACACCCTCTTGCACAGCGCGTACCGTCGTTCAAACTCAAGATTGCTGGTGTGCCGCAGCTGTGCTAATGGCGAAGAAACAACCTAAACTGACAATTTCTCGAGTGGCACCTACTCATAAAACAAAGACGGGTTAAAGGAAAAAGACGGATGACAATAAACAAGCGAAAAAGAAAGAATTAGACTGAGCCTATTGACTCAGTGTCAAATCAGTGTCAATAAAATGCCATGCACTGTGCAAAGCAACAATTGAAACCTGCTAATTCACTGGCTTGTCATGTTGCTAAAATAATGTTGTGGCGTGCAGGACGAGGCTGAGGGACGTGAGAGCGGCGCGAGGCCGGTGGCGTTTGTGATAATGAATGACACCTGTGAGACGCACCAGGAGCAGAAACATAAAAGAGGAACGACGACAGTGACTACGTTTACATGCAGCCAAGTTTCGGGTTCTGGTCGGGTTAAGGTCACCATTCGGGTTTCTGAAACATTACGAATAACTCGTTTACATGCGTGAGCAGAGAATGGAATTGCAATATCCCAACGTAAACGGCAAAACGCGGTTAGCGTCTAGACGTATGGACAAGCTTAAGACGCAATATGCGTTATTTCCGATTCTTCTTCCTGTTTCCAAAGACAACAACAGCAGCACACGGATAATGAATAGTTCGGGCAGATAGCGATCGCCTTTGTTTGTGCTTTGATACCGGTTACTAACTTCACTCCAAAAGTATGCTGTGCTGTGTCTCACCATGTTTACTTCCGGTATACAGCACACAGATTTTTATATGCGCAGAGAAGTTTCTCTACTCAAAAGGCCAAGATTCCTTGCGAATAGAACATGCATAGAACACAAATCACTATGGGGATATGCTGATACGCATTTACATGACCAAAAATTCGGGTTAGAAATGGGATACCCCAGGTATAATATCCCGGTTTTTAAAATCCGGGATATGAGAATATTCTAATAGAATGGAATGTTTTTGCCCGTGTTTACATGGCCGGCCGTTCGCGACCGGGTTATTGCTAATATCCTGGTTTTGAACGGGTTATTGGCTGTATGTAAACGTAGTCAGTTAAGATCGAGAGAGGAACAGGCCTGATTTTAAGTTGTGATTTGATGTTCTGTTTTGTGTGCCAGCAGTCGTCCGTGAATTTTGTATTTGTTTAGTTATTATTTAACTTGTTGAACGTTCACTGGTTCCCGCCTCCTTCTTTCCATAACAACTGAACCCTGTTACAAATGTACTAGCAAACCTTATAATAATTACTTACATACTGTTACGTTAGTTACCATTATGTTATCTTACTATAGCTATTTATAAATTGTAGAAAGGGTGCAACGGTATAAAGTTACATTACACGTATTGCAATATAAGTAATGATTTGAGGATCAAGTTTGTTGTCAAAGTAGGTCTTAGTCAATGTAAAGCATTTTGTTGAAGTTTCATCCTTATTAGTGAATATGCCGTAACTGTTTATTCGCCATCATCGGTGGCCCTGCTTACTAGCCTTGGGGGAGGAGCTGTGGAGGGAGGGCTGTAGCGCAGCAGAGAGCAAGGAGGTGGGACCTGTAAGTTGTGCTTGTTCAAATTTTCAGGCTAAGTTAAGTTCTCCAAACTCCCTACTGCAGCTTTAAGGTGGGACAAGACTTATAAGATTCCTCTTCTTATTCTCCATTATATGTGCATCAAATCACCACTTTCTATTATTATTTTATTCACATAGAAAAAAAATCATCATAAAATATATTAAATTGAATTTGAAGAGCCTTCTCACGGGAAAGGTGAAAATATATTTCATGCTTCAGTGGCTTGCTGAATTACAAATTACAATTTACATGGCTGTTCTGTAACTCATGGTGCTCTGATTCAATTAATGTGGCAAGTGTCATTATCGGAATGTATTGTCATTTTCCCTCTTGAGATTTTTTTTCTGAAGATTTTCTCAATTTTGTAAAGATGAAGAGGTATCTGTGGGAAATCTATCACTGAGGACAGAATCTGGGACCCTCTTCATGTTTATTTTATATTATTTTATTAGGTTTATTAATTCAGTCTGTCTTGTTTCTTGTATGTTGCTAACTCTCTAACTAGAAACCCACCAAAGCACACCACATGATTTTTTTTACAAAGAACACCATTATATTTGTAGTTTTTTTTGTAGTGTAATCCAACAGCCAATTGTAGGAAGGTGAAGACCTGTAATGTTGAAAAAAGTTGTCTTTCCTAATGACTTATGAATATAAAATATACAGTATGCCTAATTTGTAGCATCAATGACTTTAAAGAAGTATGAAGTATGAAGAGTTCAAACTAAATTTCTTGGAATAAGATTGGTGTAATCATGATCTAACATTCTGCAGCAAAGAGATCTGATATTGTTAATATCCAAAGAGGTAAAGGGACAATATTTCTATATACATACTTAACAAATGCAAAGAAATGAATGAAAAGGCTTCCAAATAAATCATACCAGGTCTTGACCATGCCATTAACATCTGTTATGAATCACTGTGACATTTGGAACCATCTGATATTTCTGCAGAACTACAGTTTACCAATCAAGCACATAATTACCACTCATGATGAATGTTGAAGACACATGCGGCTGGCACTTAATTTCCACTCTGAAATGAGCCCCCTGAATTAAAGCAAAGTCTGGTTGTACTTTGATCTCACAATAATCCATTGTCTCATCTATGAGCACAAAATAATTGTACTTAAGAGGAGAGATTAGAGAGTGCCAGGCAACACTAGTCAGGAGGTTAATTCCAGTCCGAACCATCACGTCCAATGCTTTGCTCCTTGATGATGATGCATGTGTCTCTGATGGAGAGCCACTTTCTCGGTGACATTAGTATTCAAGATTAGAATGGGGCATATCTATTAGTGAATGTGTGTGCATCAATGTGCAATATCGAAATACTCATGGGAAGGGAGAAAAAATGGACATGGTCAGGATCAGTTCAAGGGCAAAGTAGCCTATATAGAGAAAATGGCAGTCAAGACATTATCAGTCAATCACACCATAAAACACATCATGCAGAGAGATGCAAATTTGAAGTGCGCTGCATTTTACTATATATATATATATATATGCACACATATATGAGCTTCTGCTAAGAAAAAAAAAAGCAATTCATTACAATGCACAAATCACTCGGCAAGGCAATTAGACAAACATCATCAAATCCACTTCCACTCAAGCATCCATTTCCTGAGAGCTCCACGGAGGAGCTGATCTCTCCACGGGGAGGACAGCCTGGGACCGGCAGGGAAATATGAAAACGATTCTGGACGTTAGCTGCTCATCATTTTAATTCCTCAGAATTAAATGCAGCCATAAACAGTGCTGTTCTCAGTGCTATGCAGCGTGGGTGTAGCAGGCACTCAGTGTGTCTGTGTTTTCCGGACCCACTCACTCCGGTGCATTTGGAAACCCTTTCCTGAGTCACCTGTGTATCTGCGCAGCCGTCTGAACTGTAAAAACCTGTTTATATGAGGGCTGCACTCGGCTAGATTGCATTTCTCCCTGTAGTATCCCGAGCCCTATATCACCAAGCATATAAACAAACAAAAAAACAAACAAACCTTTTGTTACTCTTATTTGCAGTTTTTTGTATGAAATTCTGGATGCTACTTTATTTGGCTATAAATGAACTTCTGCTAAACTGAGATACTGGCCTGGAAACAAACAAATAAACAAACAGAAATTATGTACAAAGTGCAGCCAAAAAGTCAGAGACCACTTTTAAAATTGGTTCTGTTTAGCATTTTTCTAATTTAATAAATTTGGTAGATATTGTATAGATACTGTAACATTGCTCATTTATTTCTTATTGGGACAAGAAAACAACATACTGAAAAGTTTGGTTAATGTCTCAAATCTGCTGCTTTGATTAGTGACCTGGTACAGAATCGTACATATTTTTCTTATTAATTTTATTTTATGTCTCTTTGTTTAATTTTGTATAAACTTTCTGTTTATTTACACTTTTAAATGAAATTTTGGAGCTTAGATTGGACTATTGGACCAAGCTGGTAATTATGTACATAATCAGTGCTGCATATGAATAAGCTTTGCTTGCATAATTGCATTACTCCTGATTCAAAGCTCATTCCCACAAGATTTATATATATATATATATATGACAGTTTTCTGAAATATTTATCCAACATGTCGTTTCCAATATTATTTGTGATTCTTTATGCATCTATGTATATCTATTCGCTCTGGCTAAACGTGGCGATTCTACACGTAAGGGAATGGAGATATGCCTCTGTTTGGCAGTGTATTCAGTCTCATAAGTGACAGGATGAGGAACATTTCTCTAATGATAGCACTTTGGCACAGATCCCGGGCTCATATGGATGAAGTGGCCTCACTCTCTCACTCTCTCATGCTTTCTGAGCTCGTACACTCCTGGTCCTTTTGATTTGTGACTCAATTAGCTTGCTTCTGTTCACAGCCATGTTCAGAGATGAATGATGGCGCTAACATGCTAGCTGCAGCAATCTCTGTACGTTCCCACCCCCTTGTCGACAACATATGAAAAATGGGTGGAACATGTGATTTGTAATTATGAGAAAGCTTCTGAAATAAAATGGAGGGGTAGTAGCTGATATATAGCAGATATGTGGCGGGTGTCGGTGAGGTAGTTAGCGGTGTGCTAGCACGTCCTTCAGCAAGGTCCTTTGTGAAAGAGTCCTTTCAACTTCACAAAAGTCTAATTAAGACTCCTCTGCAGACCAAATGAGCAAAGCCATTATGGAAAGTGATTATTTGCCTTCAGTATCACTTCTGGCAGGTGTTTTATTGCTCAAGCTCAGACAGGTACGCTAGGCTAATGACCGTGACATTGACGTGACATTGATGCTAATACACTAGCGCACATTCGCCTGCTTCTGCAACAACAGCCTCGTTTGGAATAAATTTCATGAATGTTCAGAAGTCAATGTTTTGACTTAATTCCAGGGTTGTGGACTCGAGTCGCATGACTTGGACTTGACTTGGGACTCGAGTCCCAATTTTGATGACTTGCGGCTTGACATAATCAAAGATGACTTGAGACTGGACTTAGACTTTGATAACAATGACTTGCAGCTTGACTCGAACTTGAGCCCTGTGATTTGGAAAGACTTGACCTACCTTCTAAAACCAGATCAGTGTTGTAATATCCACTGTAGTTTAGCACTGTATCATGATGCATGATCACAGCACTGCTTTCACACATTTGGCACTGAGCCAGAGAGCGCTTGATAGAGTGCGTTCAGCAGCGCTTGTCAGTTGTCAAGCCCCCTTGGCGGAGCTACACAATACTCGTTCCCTCTCTCTTTTTTTTCAGGCATTTAAATACACAAGTAGCTAACCATTTATAATTTGAGAAAAAAACCCTGATGTTTAAGTAAGTGGAAATAAATAATAAACCTTTCAAATATAATTTTGAGACATGATTTGTCCCCCACAACAAACTTACATTTTAGCTATAGGTACCTATAAAGTTCTAAATAGTACCTGTAGTCACTTGGACTATTTTAACAATGTCTTTAATAAATTTTCGGGGCCAGCAAGTTTCAATTTCCCAAGAAGCCTATGGACTATGCAGGAGTGATCCAGCTCTCAGATTTAATCAAAAATATCTTAATTTGTGTTCTGAAGATGAACGAAGGTCTTACAGGGAGTAAATACTGACAGAATTTTCATTTTTGGGTGAACTAACCCTTTAACTTGCTTAATTCTAACTATTTTCATGCTATGTAAACAGGTTTATTGTGCACACATTCTGCAATATTTTAGAAGGAAAGATTTTGCTAAAAAGTAGATTCAAACCTCAGGTGTTCTGATATACCTTGAGACCACTGACACATTTACATCGTTCCAGACGGCGTTTTGACAGGCTGAGCTGCTGTCTAGAGCTCTGAGCCTTTGTAGTCTGGCAAACAAAACCTATAAGCAGAAGTGTGTTTGTGTGCGGCTTCACTGGTGTCTGTTTACCCGTGTCTCAGGGCGGCGATGGTGTAACCTACTGATGACAGTCAGTGTAATGTGATGATGTGATTTCAATGGACAGTGTGTGTCTCTCTCTCTTAAACACATAAGCTACATTTTCATATATATCCTAAACATTTGTTAACAACATGTTTTCTTTATCTCAATGAGCTCTTTTGTTTGCTTTGTTTAACTGCGTGATATATATAGAGGTATATATCCTCTATATATATCACGCAGTTATATAGAGAGAGCGAGAGCGGCAAAATTAATTGAAAAATGGTGTAAACGCAGCTGTCGTATTTTGCTAACAGCAACAAAAGTGTGTGATAGGTTGTTTTGAGGTTTGTGATATCTATGGTTTTCAATGAGATCAGTAGAGCTAGATTATTTACGGAGGAATTATTATTACTCGATTATCTAAAAAAAACTTGTCTGCTTTACACAATTTAACTACATTTGCCTTGGAGTTAATCCTAGTCCATAGTTATGCAACTAGCTCGCTAACAGACTCGATAGCTACTAGGAAGACCTGGAACTACAGGACTCTACGTTGAAAATACCCGTTTGTTGCCCGCCAGGCATCCATGGTAGTCACGTGACTGCAAAGTTATGAATACAAAGATATCTTAAGAACAGAAAAGGTGCTTTACTTGAGTTATTCATTCATGAAGACAGACATTCTCTGAGTTGCTCCCACAAGCTGTTGTATGAATGGGACTATTTGAGGGTCACATCTAACACTGTCACTGACACTAACACATAACAAACACTGACTGTGTGAATGTAGCCAGAGAGCTGAAAAGAAGTGATACAGAGCAGGAATCAACCTCTGCTGCCTCTTCATCATTAAATCTCTAGAAATCTGAGCTAGCATCAAGGATGGATTACGACTGAGGCCAATGGGGCTAATGCCCTGGGACCTCTGACCACAGAGGCCTGACACCTGGAAACAAGCCATTGCAGAGCGGTACAATTGATGCTGACAGAGAAATAGTGCTTAAATGTGTGGCAGTAAACTGATAAAATACAAAAGATTATCAATTAAGTCTCAAAGATGGGTAATAGCACAGTTACATATAACACAATGAAAAAAAAAATGCTTGTCGGTTTCTCTGAAGCTTCAAATCTCGGTTGAGTACATTTTGCGATTTTAATTAACCAAGTTGTGTGGGCACAATTAATTGCATTTCATTTTGTGATTTTGCTGACTTAATTAACTTGACCTGCACTCTTTGCCGCTATTAACTAAAATTCATTCCTTTTGACACTTTTGGCCTCGAGGTGAGGAGCAGAAGTGGAATGGGTCAGCCAATTTGGTAAGGGAAGTACAGCATAGAGACCTGCTCGCACAATTCCCTTTTATTGAGAAGGGCGTTTTTGATCATTTTCACAAAAATGTCATGCCCCCCAGAACAAGTGGTTGCATGAATATCTGAACATGCAATATATCAAAAGAAAGAGCAGAGCTTCTGCTTTTAAACAATAGCAACAAAAGAAAACTGTTTTGTTCTAGCCAGGCTATCATTCTTATTTTTATTAACATTTGAATGTGGGTAATTTCATTAAAAGCTATATATTAAACAAAAAGGTGAGAAAATATTTTTTAAAGACTAAAAAATTTACAAGCAATGCTTCTATAGCTTGTTTCGGCTTATTTTTTTGTCTATGTTTTGAGATTCAGTACTCTTTCAGAAGATGTGTCATAACGACCCCTACGGTATAACAGTGAAAACAAGTAAAGTTGGAAAATTCCGTCAATAGCGAGGAAAGAGTTAAAGTCATGTGGTTTCAGATTGGCTGTGAATGTTTTTAGCGGTCATCAGTTTGAGGCGATAGTCCAACGATATATTGTGCTGTTTTGCCATCATTACTGTCGTGGTGTGGAATTATAATGATTAAAACTTTATAGTTAACAGGCCTTTAAGGTCACACAAGTACATGCGTTTGAAAAAAGCATGCATTTTCGGGCCATTTGTGAACATGAGTGATGATGATCAGACTTAGAAAAGGAAGGGCATGAACATATTAAACTGTGACCACTAAATTATCCACAAATCTCTCTAAAAATGGTGGGTGTGCGGCCTATAATGAGAGAAGGAGAGAATGGAAGAAAGATAAATGACCGACAATAGATAATTGCAGTGCCGCCTTGGTCTCGTTCATGCAGCAACTTGTGCATTCATTTGGTATTATGAGCGATATTGAAAAAGAAGACTATTAACATAATGGATCCGAGTCAGAGAGGAGGGAAGGAATACAGAAAGAAATAAAGGAAGTCAGTGGTGGATGGAGGGAGTGGAAAAGAGGACAGTAAAATAAACTGAAAACTAACGTTTTTTTTCTGACAGTCATTGCCCCAGATTTATTTGTTCCGCCTGGTATGCAAGTTTTTTACTGAATCCTGTCCAAAAAAAAAAAAAAAAGTTACAAGGTGCTCATTATTTGTGTGGAATGGCATCCTTCGAGCTTTACAAGTTAGTTTTAATAAATGAAGTTTGGCTGTGTAACGGAGCATGATGTATAATTGAATTGTAAATTATGACACTCTGAAAGATAAATAACATTTGCGCTTTGAATGAATCACTTTCATACCGAATCCATCAATTTGTTGATGCACTAATGCATAAATTAACGCAGATTGGGATTTTAATTCATTTTCTGGTCTATTCAACTCGTATTACCGAGACAAAATAATACTCGATACCTTTGTTTTCAAAGTTATAGGCTTTATTTAACTGCCAAAATGTCAAGCATGTTTCTACATAAATAACAACCACGAGAATCAACGTACATGGCTACATGGAGCTTATGCAATCTCTGGATGTGACATCACAATGTAATTGGTCATTTGTGGAACAAAGACAGTGCATTTCTTTTGTCTTAAAAATAAGCGAGGGGAAACAAATCAACCTGAACCGTTTGAGGATGATTTCGACTAGCTATAGTTTTGCATGTGAGCGTAGACCAACCTGCTATTTACAGAACACAAGTAAAAGTCACTGAAAAACAAAACAGTCATGGTTACTCCGGGGATAAGGAAAATACAGTCGATAAAAAGCCATTTCATATACATTTTAACAAAATATACAAAATCTAAACTAAAACATGAAAACAAATGTTACTAATTTGGGGGGGGAAAGCTCAATTCATGCAGCCCATTGGCTGGCGTGTCAATGAAAATGCATAGACTGTCCATTGAGGAAACGATTCAACGTCGTGAGCACACACTTGTGCTTCCTAATGACACTAAAAGATTCCTTTGTTGGTGCTCTTGTAGCATTGTGACTCAAACTCTTAAATAAATGTTTCCCAGCTATATAACCCTTGCAATGCATAAATTATGTCTAACATCACACCAAACAACGCACCAGTTACTGAAAGCAGACTCTATGGCAGTGGCTGTGACTGCTGAGTCAACTAAAACTTGATTCTTTATGTGCCCTTGAAACTCTACATCATCTCTTACTAAGATTATACAGGATCAAACCCGTTCCTATGTATTTTATGGTTTCTATTGTATAACAGACTCATTCTCATTTGTTCACTGATCTAACCAGTGTTGGTTTCCATGTAGGTTTTAATTGGGGCTTCAACACAAAGACTTGACACAATTCTCTGTCTTCATTCTAACGCCCCAACTTTTCATGAAGATTTACAGTTGTCAAACACATCATTACCGATATCTCAATATCCACAGTGGGTGACAGTTTCTCAGCACGATGCTGTTTTAATAAGCCAGATATGCCTCGGGGTCTGTGGGAGTTATAAACAGGTGAAATTTAAGTGTAGAATTCGTTTTCACTCTCTGTGTGAGAAAGCCAAGGATGATTTAATCCACAGGCTCGGGGGGGAATTATTATGTTTGCTTTCTTTTTTAGTGAGAGTTCCCTCAAGGCACTGGAAAAAATGGACCGAGTGGGCTTTGTGTATGTATTAAGTGATAGCGGGAAAATGAGGACGTATTATTCTTAAAAGATGGGTCCGCATCAGCTGAGCTGATCCATTTGATCAGTTGAACTATTCTCACCTTCAAACGAAGTGATACCAATGCTAGTTAGACACCACCTAATATTTTTGGAGAAACTACTAATTAGCTATTTGACTCGAAAACCTGGCTAACTTATCGAAAACAAGCATTTCCCAAGTTCTCTTTTCCAATGCAGAGGTTCGAACAGTCAATTTATTTATTTTTGTTCCAAACTTTGAGAATTAAACAGAGACCGAATTCAGACCTGTTTGTTTGTTTCCCTCTCAAGCCCCTTTAAGACAGCCTACGCCTCTCCCACCCACACCACAGTATTTCCCTGTGGAACATCAGTGATCTCACAGTTGAGTTTATCCAGCCGCCCATCCAGTATAAACAGGGAGCTTTGAGACGGGGTCATGAGATACTGTCCGAATAGCCCGCTGCCAGTCATGACCCTGTTCTGGCGGTTCCAAGGCCACTGCGCCGATGCCGTGGGCAGCTTTAGGCTCTTGATCATTTTGACGTTACCGGTGCTGAGCTCCACAAAAAGAGCATCTGTCTGCCGGCCCGAGCTGCCGAACACGTTATACTGGTTATCCTCGGTGAACGAGGGCATGAAGGCCAGATCGGACAGGTGCAGGTTGGTGTGAATGTCAAAGGGTTGGCCGATCTCGCCCCGCACGGACACGGGCTGCAAGCGCATTAGCCCGTCACGGTCATCTACACTCACTAAATACTGGCCATCAGGAGAGACATAAGGCGTGCCGCTCACGTCCCCATTAGGGCCGATGACTTCGTCTGTTACGCTATCGATGATTAATTGTGGCCGTACCGCACCCGTTGAGTCCGGCCAACAGTTGACGAAGTAGTATCCACCCAGGTGTGTGTAGGCGAGGGATTGTGGGATGCAATCGTACTGCTGCAGACTAATGTTTTTCACAGAGGAGGTGGTTTCCAAGTCGATCTTATGAAGAGATGGTTCATTCTTGTGGAGGATGATACCAAACCTATTAACGAGAGAACGTGTATTAGATGATGTCAGAAAACATTATCTAAATGTGCATTTAGTTGAGGAGTATTTCATTATATTTCATTGGACAATTTACCTCAAAGTCTTTAAAATTCAATCAAACAATTAATAAATAATACTATAATTCAATTTCAATGTCAATATTTGTTTTATTTATTCTATTTATTCTAAATTATAAATGATAATGCATATAAAATATTTGTCTGAATACATTGTGGCGGACACAGCTTGGTGCCCTATGACAATAGTGTTTTAATAGTACAAAATTCTACCTGAATAAATGGGTATAATTAGTCAAAACTAAAGATGAAATCAATTTTGTTTTGTTGTTAAGTTGGTCATCTAATGTGTTGTCATGTCTTAAATTTCTTTGCAAATTGCAAATCAGTAAATTCCTCTTCCAGCCATTCCAAGTCAACACTCACAAGGTCAGTTCAACTCATGAACTGAAAGGAAGCCAATCCAAACGTTTTGACTTTTGCCAACCCTGAGGCTCTGTAATTGTTAAGGATCTATATTGATAAATAAAAGCTCACTCCCAAGTGTGCCTGGAACTGGATCTAACTCCATTGCCCACTTGAGTAATGTTACCCTGAGGGCACTGGGCTTCCAATTAATGAAGTGTAAGTTGCTTTAGATAAGAAGAAGCTGCCACACCGAAAGTAACAAACAAAGCCTCTGAGTGAACAAACCCAGAGTGCAGGTTCAAGTCTAATGAGGAAGATCCAAAAGCTTTAGGGAAGAAAAAAAAGAATTCAATGTCACATCTCTATTCATCAGTCTACACTAAATATCCTCTGCCAGATGCCTGGGTTTCATAATTTATTTCAATTAAAAAATTAATCAGCCACACTTTGTCTTATCCATTGAGAAATCCAAAGAGCACGATAATTGGCTATACAAAATTCTCAGAAGAACAAAGAACAAATGAAGTTGGTGAGTGAAATGAAGGATCTGAGAAAGCTCAATTAAATCTGCATGCTCTCCAATCAGTTCTAGTGCAGACTTCAAACCCTGACATCCATCTTCTTACGCACTTGTGAATGTAAGTCGGCCAAAAGGCCATGTCTGCCACGGACCGACGGGACAGATTATCACCGCTCGTCATGAGCCCTATCAATTGGCAGCCAGTGTCCGTTCATTAGTTACAGCCCAGGCTGTTTTGACTGTGACGATATGCTCTGGGCTTAATTTCTACATTGTGAAGTCCAGGAAGAAGGCCTGGCGACGGATCTGGCAACTGGGGGGTAAGATCATGGAAAATGAACCCAAGAGTGTGTGTGTTTTTTTAGTCAACTCTCCAAGGGTATAGTAAATAAGATTATTTAGCTAGCAAGAAAAATTCCCTCCTGATGAGCTATTTGTGCATCCATTTATGTTAATATATATTTCATATTTTATTTTTTTTTACATCAGAGTGAATGTACATTTCACTCCATGGAAAACTGAACACACCAACATGAAAAGTACATTCAAACTCATTTTATGCACGACAAAATTGTGGCTTTCAGATTATGAAATGCATTAAAGTCACCTTGAAATCAAAATGGACATTTCTTTTTTTATGCAATATTGCAGCATTTATTATAAATAATTTATCTGTGCTCACATTTTTTTTAGCCCATTCTCATCCCAAGACATCATCTAACCAACGCTTTTGACCATATATCAACATCCGACGTTTTAGGGCACCCTTTAACGTCAGTTAGATGACACTACCTAACCTTAACCCTACCCCAGACCTAAACCTACCCGCGTCATCTAACTGACACTTAAGGTAAAGTGTCAGTTAGCTATTCTAGGGTGTCATCTAACTGACGTTAAAGGGTGCCCAAAAACGTTCGATGTTGATGTATGGTCAAAAGCATCAGTTAGATGACGTCTTGAGATGAGAATGTGTTGGTTTGGTTAAAAAGTCCCCTTATAATCTTTAATCGAAATAACTTCCTTTCAATTTAGCAGCGATATCTCTTCTCTTACTGGCATGAGGATAGGACAACCTGCCACTCACATGAGATCGACCAATAGCAAACCACAACCGTCCAACGATTCAATCAATTCCCGAATAAAGCTCTGCCCAACAATTTTTCGTGTTCAAGAAGCCAATTCCACTCAGATGTGTCGCATTAAGCAAGAAAAGGCTATTGCAAATTCTGTTTCACGCTGACTTTAAAACGTACCTACACTTTTTTAAGAAACGCATTTAATGAAATGCACGGGTAGCCATATCGATGGGAAAATCTTTATTATTCTTATTATTATTGGGAAGAGGTGGAAGAGGAAAGGAGGAGGAAAAATCTTTAAAGAAATGAATACCATAAAACACTCCATTTTGGTTTTTTTGTGTCTTTTTATGTGTATTTGTATTTTGTATTGTCTTTGTATGTATGTCTTTGTACCACCTGTTTTCATGTCATGTAATTCATTAAGTCTGGTTCACTCAGGATACACTTGGCGCCTCATACCTTGCATAAACTGAATTAAACGTTCTGTGCGCGTCAAGTTTTGGTGGTAATTCCAATGCGGCAAAACATGAATAAAACAGTGAAGATGGCTGCCGCTATAAAACTCACGAGCACTCTCACATCGATGACCCAAAAATAATGCATTTCAGACACAAAAATACAACTGGGGTGTTGTCGAACTTGGCTGTGATGTTATGGGGGTTGGTAAAATGCTTTTAGAATCAGCATTCAGCTTTGTTAAAAAAGATGTATGTTTGATACGACGCACGAGGAAACCTAAATCACTCAATGACGATTACAAACAGGTTCTCTAGTGCTATATATTAAATAATTTCTACAGGGGCATGTGATGATGTATCCCTTAGTACACAAGAAGAGTATACTGTAGTGTCACATACATCTTTTTGAGTTGGCGCACGCAGCTCTGTCTCCGAGATATATCTGCAGCCACAAGAATAAAGCTGTTTTCATTACTCTATAAAGTTTCTAGCCTCAACCCATGCAGTCAATATACAGGACAGCTTTGTAATATGATAATAAAAAACACAACACAAATGGGTGGTTTTGTGGCATTGTGTATACTTTGTGAATAGAAACACTTTCCTGTTGTAAAATCAATGCGGTTCTCCACATGCACCTTGGGCATCGCTAAACAACCTTTCTTATGAACAAACAAAACACACTCACTTATTTTTATTCTCTGTATTTACTCACTCATCACAGCACATGCATTTATATAAATGCATTCAATATTAATTTGACCAAACCCTTTAGACCTGTAACATGTAATTGGCATTAGCAAAGGGTTTACTGTATAATTAAAAGAAAAGAAAATAAACAAATCAAGTTCTGTATTTATTTTTCCTGTTGAAGCGTAAACATATTTGCCCACAGGCTGGTTGCAGATAAAAGCATGACAGAAAGTCAATGAATTCTGTGAATAGGATTCCTGTAGGCTGTTATTTTCCCAGTGTGAAGGTGTGTAAATGCTGAAATAATTTGACAACCTGACTAAAATGTCACATGCAGTCGGCTCCCTTGTACAAATCCCTCCTCAACAGTTCACTGCCACAGGTGATGTTAAAGCATATGAGGCATTTCAAAATGAGAAACGAATGAAGTAATTATTGGATCACGGATCACCAGACATTCCTCCTTACATCAGTGTTTTGTACAAATGACATTGACGCTGTTTACCAGTCACGGATCTCATTATGTCAGCATATTTTTAAAAATCAATATCCTCCTGAGAATTAAGTGAGTATATTCATATAAATTTATAAGGAACATTGAGCTCTCGGGTTGAATTTATTATTCATGGGTATTCATGCGTACAGTGTGGTTCTAGCATGCGTGTAGGTTTAGATAAACACTCACATATATAATATCAACATGCAATGCGCTTCTAAAACATTATGTGTGACATGTTTATATGAATCATTTGAGATTAATAGACTTCATATTGAAATAGGTTGTATAATATATATATATATATATATATATGAAGAGTTCAGATGCAAAAGCCTCTAAATGCCATTTGAAATTTTCTTCTTTAATGATAATTTTTTATCAAACTTGTTTAAGTTCAGTAATTTCACTTAAATGGCAATGATAATTACCTATTAATTGTTATTTAAGTAAAATTGCTGAACTTAAATAGACAAGTTTGATAAAAATCATCATTAAAGAAGAAAATTTCAAATGGCATTTAGAGGCTTTTGCATCTGAACTCTTCATATATGTACACTCTAAAAAATGTTGGGTTGTTTTAACCCAATTTTGGGTCAAATATGGCCAAACTCAAACATTGGGTTAAAAATGTAACTTAAAAATGTAACCCAATGGCTTTGGGTTAAAAAAATTGGATTAAAAAAGCATTTTTGCCCAGCATTTTTTAGAGTATATATATATATATATATATATATATATGTGCTATATATATATATATACCAGCATTTTTTAGAGTATATATATATATACTCTAAAAAATGCTGGTATATATATATATATATAGCACATATATATAGTATATATATATATATATATATATATATATATATATATATATATATAGAGCAGCACAACTTTTTTCAACATTTTGATCACCAAATCAGAATTAGAATGATTTCTGAAGGATCATGTGACACTGAAGACCGGAGTAATGATGCTGAAAATTCAGCTTAATTCCATAACAGGAATAAATTATATTATAAAATAAATTAAAGTTATTACAAATATCAGAAGATTACCTTTTTACTGTAGGCTATTTTTGATCAATTTAATGCAGCCTTAGCAAGCTAATTTACTTAATTTGACAGTTTAATTATGTTCGATGTGATTTCTGAAGACTGATTGAAGCCTTGTGACAACACACCAATCAGTACATGAATTAAACACACCAAACATGTTTTTTTCTCATATTTCATACTCTGTAAAGCTTTGATTCAAATTAAAGAGTACTAATTAATTAACTAAGTACGACTGTGTTGTACATTATCCGTCTTATATTACGGTTTTAAATTTTATATTCTAAACATGTATGTATTGTGATGTTTTATGTAGTGTATATGCAATACATGTAATTTTATTTGTTTACCTGCCCAGGGACAGCAGATGTAAACTAGCTATTAGCTAATTCTGGTGCAATTAATTTTAATTGTGCATTGTCCCTGTACAAATAAACAATAAAATGAAAAAAAAAAAAAGTCAGTAAAGAAACTCACCATAAAAAAAGATAGTTTTCAGGCAAAGTATCTCCAGCATCATTTACTGAATAGAGTGTGGAATTCAATATTGAGCTTAAGGTGCTGTAAAACCAAATTAAGAGGATTTGTAGCTCTCTAAAGTTGTGTGTAAAAGAGATTTAGATGGTGGGATTTAGATTTAGAGGGGTTTCAAATGCTGTCAATAATTCTGTACACTTTCCATACAAATGCCCATGAGATCACCGTGCCTGGTCTTGATCTGTGAGTCTATTCGCTTGCATAATCACCCTCATTCCCTTTAGATCAATGATGTAATCAGTCAAATAACAGGTTACATCACAGCATTTCCAAAGAAACACAACTTCACTATTCAAAAGCTAATGTCATGTGCTACAGTAAATCCAAATTTCTGCCAAATCATTTTAATTTCTTCTATGTAAAGCACTTTCAATTACCATTGTGAAATGTGCTATATAAATAAACGTGTCTTGCCATGCAGGCGAAGATCAGAGAGTTACAGTTCTTTACATTGGAGTTAACCTTATATAGAGCGCTGATGTTGCACTCCGTTGACTCGGAGCACTGAAACACATTACTCCATCAGAGAGCAGACAGCACTGCTAAATGTCACCAGTCTATTGGGGCGAAGCGCCAAAAAAGTGTACATACCCTCAGCTGACCAGCCTGCAGTTTATTCAAGAAAAACGAGACTGACACGCAATGACCTCCGCTGACAGGAACTGAATTGTAGTGCAGAATGCATCTACTAGCACAGTATTACTGCTAGTAAATATTAGGGAGAAATCAAACCGCTGGGTTCAGTGACTCCTCTATGAGGAGAGAGTGTGTATTTTGTGCGTGTGTGTGGTATGCGTGTAAGCCGTATTATTTCGGACACCGAAAGGATTGAAAATTAAACTGGTCTTTGTGCATTACGCAGTATCCTCTGGATGAACTCTCTTTTGTGGGACTAAGATCATGTCTTTTAATTTATATATTACTATATATATTTAACTGTAAATTGTTTCACAGTCAGTCACCTTTGAATGGTTTTCAAATACGTTTCTCGGTCAAATCAAAGTTTGGAATGTTGTGATTCACTGTAACTGTTTGGTTTGCTTTATAGACCCCTTTCCAGTTGGTAAACACGGTGACACTTTTTTTGTGGGTGGAGCTTAGGTGGAGGCAGAACGGTCCCTCTGGCCGCTTCACTAACGCTAGTTAGCAAGTATTGTTAGCTTGTTTTTTTAACAATGACTGGAGAAAATCCGATTTTATCTTAATGAGTAAGGTCACTCACTGTCCAGGACTGCGATTGTTTTTTCCAAAAGTCATTTTTTAACGGACGGAACCAGATCCTACAGCCGCCTACACGCTTACTCAATGCATGGACGATCTGACAGGATTAAAGTTACGTTACCTCGGTTGAGTGGCCTGACTTCTGCACATACCTTATAGAGAAACCGATCGTAAAGAGAATGGATGCCTATATGGTCCTGTACAAGACTTGTGTGGTACGATCCGCAGTTCTGCAGAGCCAGCGCCGAGACGACAACAATATAAAGAGTGACATTACAGTGCGATTTTAATGATGTGAATATTTTCTAGAAATAAAAATTCCAGATACAGCATATTCATTTTTAATCAATTCTTGCACCAAACAACACAACAAGATGGCATTTAATAACAGTAACAATAATTTAAGCTCCTTATTATGTAGCCGAATCTGTGCTGGTTTGCATTGGCCGCCTCCAGTTTTCACTTTGTTTTGCCTCCAGCTAGCGCAGTGACGTAGCGGTGACGTCGACGCAAAAGGGGTCTATAGCTTAAAACTCTAACAAAGACTTTAAAAAAAATTCCTATATAAAAAATACTTGTTCTAATCACTCGCTGTGTATGTAGGCAGCAGACAGCAATGGTTCAGAACAGACGATTTCTTGACGACCGTCACATTTGTAATTTTCATAGGAACATTTTTAAATTGTTTGCCACTGTGTTCTCATCATTAGCACTGACTTGCTCTCTTGACGAAGAGAACAAGTAAATCTATCTAGCGTTTGGATTTGAGACATTTTTTTTCTTCATATATTAGCACGGCATGATAGGGTAAGTAAACATCCATCTGCCAACAGGGGACAGTAAGAGGTTCAGGGCATGCTTGGTAATCTTCAACTCAGATTTTAATCAATTCAAATGAGATTTCCATATCCACACAGCATCTCCTGGTCTGTTTGTTCAAGGTTTAAACTCTTATTTCCCCCTCGACTACCTCTAAATGTACTTCCCCATGTGAGTGACTATGAATGCACAAAATGGTTTATTAAGATCTAAATGTCAGTCCCTGAATGTAATTTACACACTATCCAGAGCCAGTACTGTTTTCTCTGGAGTTATAATCACAGTCAGTACGTGGTCATACATTGCTCATACATACTATATATGGTGGAGGTCTCGCTCTCTTTTACCTGATGTGATTGATGGTGAGGCTAATGGGAGGAATGAAGAAATCCTCCACCCGGTCGAAGCGGTGGCCAAC
The DNA here is from genome assembly GCF_988280905.1 of Pimephales promelas. Classification (NCBI taxonomy): domain Eukaryota; kingdom Metazoa; phylum Chordata; class Actinopteri; order Cypriniformes; family Leuciscidae; genus Pimephales; species Pimephales promelas. Next base: position 30,159,801 of record NC_142777.1, read on the forward strand.
TGGTTTGGTGTGAATGGTGTGATGGGACACACTCTCGCTGGCCTGGCTGATCACCTGAAGAGTCACATATTCAACAGGAACATGAGTTTTGCAATTTCATTAGGGCTTTCATGCATCCCTTGTTTTGAGGAGCTCAATGTATTCTGTCTGTGATTAACCAAAGCTATGGATTATGGGGGACAGCCTGTGCCAATTATGCGAAATGGAACCCCACTGAGACTCCTTGCTGTGCTGGTTCAACATTACATCACTTGGGAATGCTCCAAAAAATGTCAAATCAAAACATAATTAGGAGGGCCAGATCATATACTTGAATAATCAGATGAGAGAAAATGTTAGACAGAATGTCCCAGTTCTCTTGTTTGTGAGCAGCTTTCAGAAGTAGCCATCAAGTGGTGATTAACACTCAAAGATGATCCTAGGGTGATTTGCCTTACCTGGAGGGTGGGGAAGTTTTTCTCCAGATCTCCCCAGCTCAAGATCCACACCTGGTCATGAGACTTGTCATAGTGGAGCTTCACTGGAACCCGGTCTGTGCTTACAGTCTGTTGACAACAACAGATCAACTCTTTCCATTTGCTCAGCAAAATCAGATATTGTAAAATGTAATTTAGTAAGCAGGGTTGGTCAATTCATAGGATGAAATCTGAACTGAATTATCCACACAGGATGTTAAACTGGGATGGCAGGAAGAGATGTGTACTAAATGCAATTCAAATAAATTAAGCACATTCACACAACAGAGGAATTTCATTAGTCCAACAAAACAACAAAATAAGCAAAAACAGAAGAGTTGCTCTGTTTAAGGAGTTTCTCTTTAAATTGGCTTCATGATTCATTAAAAATGCATTAAAGAAGCATTAAATTGATCAAAAGTGACAGTAAAGACTTTTACACTGCTACAAAAACGTATTTTTCTATCCATTAAAGAATCCTGAAAAAAATCATGTTTTCCACAAAAAAAAAAAAAATATATATATATATATTTTTGCTCAAATGTAGCCTTGGTGAGCATAAGAGATTTATTTTTATTGATTAAATACACATTTATGAAATCAATATAATTTAATGTACATTTTCATACTCAATTCACTTCTAAATGGCACACAATCCAACTCAAAATGAGCTAAACAGTATTCATTGGAGTGAAATTGTATATTTATCTCATGCTAGGCACAATTAAGACAGACGCTTCAGCATTTTTGCCCCTGGTCAGCAGAGTTTCTTTGAAAAATTGATCCATTTTCCACATTGTTTGCTTCTAAAAAGAGTCCCTTGTGAGAATTCAATGAAATCACTGGAACTCATTATATTAATTCAAGAGGCTGATTCACACCATGTGCAAAAAGCTCAATGAATTTTGAGATTCTACAAAAGTCACAATAAAAGTTTACAAGTCCACCAAAGCAACCATGACAGAGAGAACGTGTGTTGCTTCCGAAAACACAGTTGTACGTTTTTGTAGAGTTTGGTTATGGGTGTGCATTTAAATGCAGTGCTGACAATAACAGTAGCTCAGCCAGTTTGCAATTATAGCTTTGCATCCATATCCATTCTCGGTCACCTGGCTGGAGATATTCCACTGGGAAACAAATGATTCATTTTGTGCAGCGATAGCATTACTGTGCAATTTTCACACCTCATTGTGCTTACATGGATGAACGCGAATACGAAAAAAAAGATGTCAATTTGTATATTGAACATCGCAAAAATGATTATAGTCTGTCTGTGGAGTGGAGGTTTTTTTTTCCCTCAAAATGTCTCCAACATCAGATGAGTGTTTAGTATTCATCTGATGCAGCATTCCCTGTTAAGTTCTCCACAATGTGAGCATGTGCACAGCTTGTTCCGACAACACACGGCTTTAAAAGAAACCAAGAGTGAAGCAGTGTTCGTGTTTAGCTATGATGAAGGAGGCTGATTGTTGTCTTCAGCGTCAATCTCCATGCGTGCAATAATCTGTGGGAGCAGATGTGCACATTGAATTTTTATCCCAGCACAACCCTCCCCTTCTTCCGAGGATTAGATTGAATAATAGAAACTCTTCAGCACATATAAACGAGTTCTCGACACCAAGTTGTAACTTTTTACATTTTCGGCTTAAAGCGTTTTGGTTGATAAATAGTGAATGCTCTGGCTTAAATGTGATTTGTAGACAAATATTGGATTCTTCTCTCATTTTCTAAAAGATCAGGTGGCTATTTAGCACTTGCTAATCTGCATGGGGTAATGATAACCAAACTCCCAGATGACGTGCCAGTGAGTGCCAGTGCATCATGAGGCATCATGGAATACCCAAGTGAGGCCTGGCATGGAGAAAATGTCTTGCTGGCACTTATCCTGGCATTCCTGGCAAACCACTTTTCAGCCAGGCACATGAGCCGTTCACTGCAACTCATGTCTAGATCATAGGTCAAATTGTAGAAGGTATCCCCTTTTGGTAACAATTAATTTTACGGTGTCTGTGATACAGTGTGATTATTTAATTAATTACTTAGTAGTAGACATTGTAATAACATGTAACAACGTGTAATTAACATGTAACTAAGTTATGGAACAACCTGTACTTACAGATTATAATTAGACGCATATATTAGGCAGCTACTGCTACACATGTAACAGGCCGAGTCGGTTACATACGTGTTACCGACTTGGTACAACGTAATTATATAAGAAAGTACTTTGTACAACTCAATGGCTACTACTACAGTAAGTAATTAATTAAGTAGACTAATTACTCTATCATGGACACTTTAAAATAAAGTGTTACACTACTGGGTAACAACTGAATTAATTATTCACTCAAAAATAAAAATGACAATCTTTTACTCAGTTACTTTATCGAGTTTTTAAATCTTATTTTTATAGGTTGGTGATGTGTTCACATGATATCACAGCAAAAGCAAACTACAACCATCTAATCAGTTGCCAATGGACAAAATCAAGTCGCGCCCTACATTTTTTCTTGTTCGAGAAGCTGCTTCCCTAAACATCACAATATGGAAGAAAATAATATTATAACTTTAAATTATAATAGTATAACTTTCCTATAGTGCCGACTTTAAAATATGCCAACTAGAACTTGAGGACTATGAATTACGCAGTACACATGCCACATTGCAAACCTTTTTCAAATTTGACCATATGGTATGTTCACAAGAATAATGTTTTGGTTACTGATTAACTGGCTTACCTGAACGGCCTTCTGGGATTGGATGTCGACAATGAGCAGCCTATTCAACAACGGCTGTGTGGCGTAAATGAACTTGTCCTTCACATTGACAGCTGATGTCCACATACATTTTTGATCCTTCTCTCCCTCCACTTGTGGACAAACCTCCTCCTTCAGGAAGAAAAAAAGGTCATATGGAGAGTGAATGCATTTAAACAATGGCTAATTTCTGAGTTCAATGTCTCTTTTCTATAGAACACTGCTCACCAATACCATTACACTTCAATGAAGCCACATAGCATATATGAATCAGTTATTTAGAACAAATTCAACTGTGAAAGAAAACAGTGTAAGACTCTGTAGCATCTGCCACAGGGGAAGAGACTGATAGTGGGCAGACGTGTCATCATGAAGGCAAGCTCTGTCTAAATGTGAGTGTCTGTCAGACCTGAGGCTGAATGTGCAGTGGTTAAAGAGCTGAGAGCAGGGTTGATGGATGGCCACAGAGGTTGTGCAGAAGTAGGCATCTCCTGTGGTGATGCGGTTGACTGGGCTACTCAAGGGCTGCCAACGACAATCAAGACGGAGACTCAGACGGGTGTGACTGGGTTCGTGACTAGCGACACTCTTGCGAGATTCAAATACAGATTTAGTTGGTCCAACAGCCACTGGCTTTTAAGGTTTTTTTAAAGCTTATAAATTACAAAGCTCGCTCATGAGATCACAAAGAATCTTTTTTGCCTTGGTTTCTTATGTCCTAGTTTGTTTTAGTTACCAATTACACTCATCTGATGCTAGTTTAGTTACTGGTTTTGTCCTCTGTATTTATACCACTTAGTTGGGGGTTGTTGTTATTGTTAATGTATAGATTAGTTTGCATTGTTCCAATGTTTCTTCTGTGCTCCTGGGTGTTTTTGTTTTATTAATTTAATAAAGACTGCTGTAAATTGATCCATACATGCTCTCTCACTCTGAAACAATTTTTTTTTAAATAACTGATTTCTATGTGAACATATTTTAAAATGGATGAAATGTATTCCTGTGATGGTAAAGCTGATTTGTTTTCCGCATCATGACTCCAGTCTTCAGTGATGCTTCAGAAATCATTCTAATATACTGATTTGGTGCTCAAGAAATATTTCCTATCTTTATCAATAACCAGTAATTATCATGAATCATTTTAATATTTATTTTGTGAAAATTATTTAGATTATATATTTGTTTTTCAATTGAGGTGTCATTTTAACTTTTAACCAAAAATGTTGCACATTTGCTATTGAAGTTTTATAAAAACATAGTGTTTATCAATTATAAAATAGTGTCAGCTGCCACTATTTTAACTGCAATGATCACCAGTAAGATCTTTAAAACAATCAGTGAATATTTTAAAAAGAGGGAAGTACATGTAACAGTGATTTTCCACAAGCAGAGCATAGGAAAAACATATCGTAATGCTCTCTAAATGTTCTTCCCCAGACAGAGTTTACACTGGGGCTTGCCGTTATGGCCTGGCATTTGATTGATGTCCTAATAGAGGCCTGTTGCGTCTCTGGAGGCTGGAAACTCAAGCTCTCACCGCCCAGAGCTCCAAACAAACACAGCTGTCTCATCAGCATACCCAGCTCCAATGGAACAGCAGAACAGAGGAAGGCAATCATTTAATAGCTTGTGTAAATCTAGCAGCTCCCTATCAGAAAGAGCCAAGAAATTGAATGCACTCTCGGATGTAAGAGATGGAGGGAGGAGCTGAACTGATGTGTGTGCTGAGAATCAAACTCTACAGGGTTAAAGCACTGAGTATGGCTGAAAAGAAAGTTCAGTATTGCTATTTATACTGATATGCAAACAAGAAGCAGCAGAGGAATTACGGAAAATAAATGATGGATGGATGGAGCAGGTAGAATGAAGGATAGATGGGTGAATGGAATGAAGGAGAGAAAGAAAGAAAGAAAGGAACAAAGAATGGATGGAAAGAAAGGAAGGATGAAAGAAACAAAGGATGGATGGAGAGATGGAAGGGAAGAAAGCGAGAAAGAAAGAACGGGTGGATGGGTGAATGGAATGAATGAGGGAAAGAAAGAAAGAAAGAAAGAAAGAAAGAAAGAAAGAAAGAAAGAAAGAAAGAAAGAAAGAAAGAAAGAAAGAAAGAAAGAAAGAAAGAAAAAGGATCGAAGGAAGGTTGGATGAATGAATGGATGGAAAGAAAGGATGGATAGATGGAGAGATGGAAGGAAAGAAAGAAACAAAAAAAGAGAAAGAAAGAAAGAAACTAACTATAAATAGATGTATAAGAGAAGAAAAGAAACAAAGAAAGGATGGATGAATGTATGTATAAAAGGATGGAGAAGGAAGGAAGGAAGGAACGAACGAAAAAAGGAAGACATGAAGGAAGGATTTCTTTCTTCCTTCAAGTCTTCCTTTTTTCTTTCCTTCCTTCTATCCACCCGCCTGTCTTCCTTCTATCCACCCTCCGTCTCGAACTGGAAAGAAAGAAAGAATGGATGGATCGAATGAAGGATGATGGATTGAAAGAAAGGAAAATTGAAAGGCTGGATGGAGAGAAGGAAGGAAAGAAAGAAAAAGAAGGAAAGGGCCCAGAACGGAGCCTTGAGGCACTTCACATAGCAAGTCTGCAGACTCAGACCTTATTTGGTTAGCTGTGACACTGAAACTACGCCCAGATAAATATGTGGTGAGCCACTGCAGAACTGACCCTGACAGCCCGACTTGATCCCTTAATCTTTTCAGCAAAACCTGGTGGTCGACGATGTCAAGGGCTGAGGACAGATCCAAGAGAACTAGAACAGTGTATTTTCCAGAATCAGCATTCTAGATCTTTCATTGATAGGACAGCTTACCTGTAGGCCAAGAAGCTTCTCGCTGGGTTTGATGTGTCTCTGAATCTCACAGGCCACTGGCTGGATGACTTTAATACCGTCCTCATAAAACACATAGAACATGTTTCCAATCCCCAATCCTGTAATGGGACAAAAGTGTGTTCAGGGCTCAGATCCCCTGAAAACATGCTGGACCGCAGCATTAACACAGTCCAGACAAACACTTCACATTAATATTGTATTAAAACACCAGGCTTACCTTCCTCTCTCCACAGGATGTTTGCCACTGTAAGAGAACACAAAGAAAACTAACATGAGAGAGTTGTGAGGCACTTTACTCTTCTGAAAGTTTTAAAATCCAATACACCAGAGATAAAAGATGAACTCACACTTCTGGCTATAAACCTCCCACGGATTATTGCAACAACATTTGTAATTCTGGTTGGTTTTTCGAACGTAGTTTGAAGCTATGGAGAGTTGTATTTGATTTGGCCAAGTAATTATACTCTGCAACCCGAGGAGTTTATTGATTTGACTCGCTCATGTGTAATCAATACTGTGTCGGCATTATGCATTGAGGTCGGCCTGCAGGGATTTATACACACACGCAGAGCCACCAACCACAGAGTTCACACAGAGGAAACAATGTGCATAAGGGTGAAAAGCAGAGCTTATCTTTGCATTAAGCATGATTATTTACCCATAACTGCTGTGAATGGTATTACCTTTTAAAACACTTAAACTTTGGAGATTGAGATCAATGCCTTACTAACAATGATCAAATACCTTTAAAATGGGTCTTATGGCCATCAAGCAGCTTAGCAAAGCATAACCAAAAAATATCACACAATTAATGGCAGAATAATTCCAAAAGCATTTTAGAGCAGAATAAATGGGCTAATAACTACAATAAAACCCCTCTATTAGAAAGAAATCATCCCTGATGGCCCCAGCATTTGTGCTAAAAATAACAATGATGCCATTACCTTCAAACAACAGATATGCCATTCATCTTTGCAAAATAATTGTCACCCAGGAGGATCTATTGATAAATATATTAGCATGCAAGAACAGCACATTATGCCAGTAACAACCAAATTCTCCTCCTGATTACGTTATTACTGACTGTACACTAGTGCAGTCTGTAGTGAAGATGTGACCTCTAACCGTTCCTCAGCAATCTGATTCAATCTCTCAAAGACTGCCAATCAATCTCCCACAATCCACCTGTGCTACAATCCCTACGCCAAGCGATTCTCATTCTCCACACTCACTTCATCAAGAAGACAGGGGAGCAGAGTAACGCTTTCAAGAATAGTGAGTTCATCTTCAAAAAAGTCCTTAGTCAAGTTCTTTTTCAGTTAATGTATCGGCGCAATCTAAAAGACTTTTGTGAAAAATATTGCCACTGCATCAGCAATTGATGAAGAATGTAAAAAAAGACTGGGAAAACACGGAGCTCCGCTACAGAATGAAAGGAGAAGGGAGTGGTTTGGAAGAAGCCCTGTGTCTTCCAATAACACAGTGTACTGACACAATCTCACCGAGCAGGGAGAATAAGAGGTTCATTCAGTGGAGTCACTCTAGGTCAGGGTTCAATTAAAATTCAGACTCAACATGCAACCAAAAATACCATAACATTTTGTATGTTTGTGCTAAATCACTTTTTTTTTTTGGACATTCTCAGAACCTTTACACAAAAAAATGAAGGGCCAGATTGTAAGAGCCTCCTTACACATCAAAAAAAAAAAAAAAAAAAAAAGCGCAGATGGGAGTGGAAAGTTCTGTGCGTGATCTACTGACGAATTGACACAAATGCAGCCACATCATTTCCATAAAGGCCAACGCAGCTCAAATTAGAGTCTGGTTTAAGTGCTGTTTGTGGGCATACAGTAGGTAAATTGACTGGTATGATTCATTTAAATGCTCTCCTCCCATAAATTTTGCATCTACAATATAAGCAATAAAGTCAGCTGCAAAGTCAGCTGTTTTTTCACTGTTTGTCTTCAGTTAAATCCCAACAGTAGTTCTTTAAAGGGGACATATCATGCAAAATCCACTTTTTTTTAGCCCTTAAATGTATTTTGTTGTATATTTGGAGTGTTTATAAGTACAGACAAGTTATTATTCTCTTCAGGTGCTTTGTTTATATCTTTATATTCTGTTTTGGTCATATTTTGCAACCTGTTCAAATTTTTCAGTTCTCTATGACATTTTTTTGAACAATTACGTCACAGTATTTGCAGCGGAACTGACAAATAAGGGCATTGACTATCGGCCCAAAACTTCAAGCAATCCGCCATTTTTAATTCTCGCTCCGATTTTGTAGTCCAAGCTCAATGATGCAGAAGTTACGAGAGGGCAAGTCAAAATGTTTGGATGTAGTGACCCGAAGCACTTCAAGGATTTTGAATCTCCGCCAGTATAAAGAAGGGTTTGCCGATCGATTTCGTCTGAATGAGGGGTCAATTCCTTCCATCTTTGGAGAAGACGAAAGTAAAGTATTTTACTTTCTTAAAATACATGGTGGTCATGGTTTAGCAGTACCTTTGTCTTTCTTTGTTTTTCTTTTGAAGTAACATTACATGAAGTGACATTACACGTCATTTAGCTGCTGTGATGGTTTTCTAAACGTATCATATTATCAATCCAGATTTTTTGTGGTAAGATTAGACCGTAGTCATTTATCTTGTCAGTGTGCTTGTTTTAACAAGAGAAATAATCGACTTTCACTTATAACACAATACAGTTACATACCACTGAAATACATCCATATGAAGACGTTGTTCTGCAGGTTAGTCGTCGTCTTTTTCAAATCGCTCGCTCTAGCTTGAACATGTAAGGCTTGATGGACAAGTCTTCCGTTGTTGACATTTTGTGAACGTGTGAACAAAAATGTTCTTTGAAGCTATAGTATATAATCGTATATCTCTAATCAAACTACAAAAATGGCCGAACGGGGTGGAGTTGAACCGACCGTGAACTCAGCGACCTGGAGATTGGGCGGGGTATGACACATCTCATCATTGTCACATTAAACAAATCAGTAGTTTATTCACTATTTGACGTTGATTTTTGTATAAAAAGCACGGATCATTATAGAAAAAGCCCATACAAAAGCCCAGTTTGAACATTATATAACATAATTGGTTTCATCCATCAAAACGGTTCAGGTTAGTGGAACAGGGCTGCTGTGAGAAACCACAAACTCAAATGCACTCTGACCGAAGCGCTATGTTCTCGACAGCTGAGTCACATTTCAAGCTGCCAGTGGGAGATAAAGCAGTGGTACGAGTCGATTGCGATAGTGTAACAGGTGAAGGCCAGTGTTGGTCTCTAATTAGGTCTCCAACACAATGGAAAACTTATCAAGACAAATGCCTGGGGTGCGCATTTCAGCTTTGCCTCTCTGAATCATTCATGGACCTATCAAAGCATTCATGAGTTGAGAATACAACTTTGCGCCTATCGCGGAAATGCTCTGTTATGCAAATACCCCTGGTGGTCCTGCATAATTAAAAGAGCAAACATGATTTAATTATGACAATTATGAAGACTCAATAAGTGAATATTCTATACTATGAAGGAGTTGTTGAAGTAACCCTTCCTACTTTCTACATAGTGTGTTTTGTGTATATGGAAAAATACTGTGTATTCAGTAGGTTTGGAAGGTCATGCTACCTACAGTAACAGATGAGTGCTATACCTTATTTTGCTGGTATTGCTTTCTTTAAACTTTAATACAAGCTCCTACAGTCTTTTGGATATTGAGGTTAATGCCCTCAGGTATAGGGCAACACCTCAGAGAGTGGTTGATGCAGAAATAGACTCCGGAAAATACATTTGATGAAAGAAGGAAAAAGAAAATAGCCACTAATTTCTGCCTTAGAGCGGTAATATGTAATTTAAGGCTAAACTGTCCAAGAAAACAGGCCTTAAGACACAGCTTTGCACACACAAGGTTAATCTTTGCACATCATTAAATAGATTAAATTAATAAGAGAGAAAAAAGGCAAGTCTGTATGAAACAATATGCATATACACAGTTGGTGTCAGAAAGTATTTCTTGTGTTTTTGAAATGGTCTCTTATGCTCATTATTTATTTGTATTTATGCAATAAACAATACATTAAAAACAGTAATATTGTGAAATCTGTTATCTTTTTGAATATATTTTAAAATGTATTTTATTTCTGTGAGTCGCATGATCCTTTGGAAATGTAATATGCTGATTTGGTGCTTAACAATCATTTCTTGTTATTGCTAATGTTAAAAACAGTTGTGCCGCGTAAAGGGTTTGTTCAAAAATGAAAATGTTATTTACGCACGCTCATAAGACTTTTGTTAATCTTCGGAACACAAATGTTCTCAATCTATGAGATTTCGGTCTTTCCATTGTCAGCCTACGTAAATACCACTTCAAAAAGTTTTTAAAGCTAATCCGAATTGAGATGTTTAGTCCAAATTTCAATCAGATTTCAGTTTGGGAGATAAGAGTCTTATGGGTTTGGAACGGCATGAGGGTGAGTAATTAATGACATACAGTGCCCTCCACAATTATTGGCACCCCTGTTTAAGATGTGGTCGAGGACTTTTAAAAATTCTCCCTTTTTTTTAAACAACATAGAATCCAAATGCAAAAAAAGAGAAAAATCCAACCTTTTATGTAAGTACATTACTTTGGTGGTAATTTTTTTTTTTTAAATTTAGAAAAATAAAAACTTCAAATCCTGTGTCCCACAATTATTGGCACCCCTAACAATTCTGCTGAAAAATGTAATTGATTTAAAAAAAAAATATATTTTCTGTAGTTGCTAATGTTGGTCAGGGTATCTAGGAACTTTTAATTAGTAATTCATGACTTCCTATTTCCCTGGGGTATAAATATGACATGACACAGAGGCCTAATTCTCTTACCCATTTGTCAACATGGCAAAGACAAGAGAACACACCATTCAAGTAAGGCAGATGTGTGATGACCTTTATAAGTCAGGCAATGGCTACTATGAAAATAGCCACTCACCTTATATTGCCCGTATCTAAAGTTAGAGGAATCATTAAGAAGTTTAAAACAACAGGAACAGTGACAAACAAGGCTGGAAGAGGTCCCAATTTTATCTTGCCACAACGCACAGTGAGGAGGATGCTAAGAGAAGTAAAAAAAAGTCCTAGGCTCACTGTCACAGAATTGCATCAAATAGTGGCATCTTGGGGTCACAAAATCTCCAAAACAACCATCAGACGCTCTCTACATGCCAACAAGATGTTTGGGAGGCATGCTAGGAAAAAGCCTTTTCTCACTAACACTGACAAACGTAAACGTCTGGAGTTTGCCAAGCGGCACTGGGACTTCATCTGGGATCGTGTGCTTTGGTCGGATGAGACTAAGATTGAGCTTTTTGGCAACAAACACTCTAAGTGGATCTGGTGTAAAACAAAAGATGTGTATGCCGAAAAGTACCTCATGCCCACCGTGAAGTATGGTGGAGGATCTGTGATGCTGTGGGCCTGTTTCTCTTCCAAAGGCCCTGGGAACCTTGTTAGGGTGCATGGCATTATGAACGCTTTGAACTACCAGGACATTTTAAATAAAAACCTGATGGCCTCTGCCAGAAAGCTGAGGATGGGCCGTCATTGGGTCTTTCAGCAGGATAATGATCCAAAACGTGAGGCAAAATCTACACAAAAATGGTTCAGTCACAAACTCAAGGTCCTCCCATGGCCATCTCAGTCCCCAGACCTCAATCCAATCGAAAACCTGTGGGGTGAGCTAAAGAGGAGAGTGCACAAGAGAGAGCCCAGGATACTGGATGATCTAGAAAGATTTTGCAAAGAAGAATGGTCAAAGATCCCTCTCTCTGTGTTCTCCAATCTTGTGAAATGTTATAGGAGGAGATTAAGTGCTGTCTTGTTGGCAAAAGGGGGTTGTACAAAGTATTAACATCAGGGGTGCCAATAATTGTGGGACACATGATTTGAAGTTTTTATTTTTTTAAATTTTAAAAAAAAAATTTACCACCAAAGTAATGTACTTAAATAAAAGGTTGGATTTTTCTCTTTTTCTGCATTTGGATTCTATGTTGTTTAAAAAAAAGGGAGAATTTTTAAAAGTCCTCGACCACATCTTAAACAGGGGTGCCAATAATTGTGGAGGGCACTGTATATGTAACTATAGTTACTATAGTTTTCATTTTTGGGTGAACTATCGATAACCCTTTAATATTTTTAGGAAAATCATATATATATATATATATATATATATATATATATATATATATATATTAGGATAATTTGATGTATAGTTAAGCATTTATTTGACCACTTAGTAAAAATATATATAATGAATTCTTGAGTAAAAGTATTAATTTCTTTAAATTTTTTTTCTTTTTAATGGTAGTTTAAATGAGCCTGAATCATGCACAATAAGACAAAAATAGGGTTAATTTAGGTATTTCATTGCAAAAATATGCCATCTTTGTGTTGCTCAAACTCAATGTTGCCATCTTTATACAAAAATATTTTGTTTTTGTTAATGGATAGTAAATGAATATTTCATTAAAAAATGACAATTTTTCTCATAATTTAATCACCCTCATGTTGCTCCAAATCCAATGAATGGAGACTAGAGGTTTCAGACCGAGTCTATGTGACATATGCTATGATCTAACATTTCTAAAGTAATAAAAAAAAATCCCTGTGTGAGAAATAGACCAAAATAGACTGAAGCCTGCTGTGTAATGGCTGAGAGTGGTGAACAAATTCTTTAGACAAGTTTTCTGAACTGGGACTCTTTTTATTTTCTGAACAACTTGTCATTAGAATTAGAAAGGAACAAAGGAATAAATGGCCGCATACAGTTCAACATTTCTTCAACATAGATCAGAGGTGTCCACACTTAAGGGACTGTTCATTATTTATTTAAGGGGCCACCGGAGGAGATTTGAGATCTGTAGTCAAAAAAGACTTGACCAGCGATATTTTTTTCTATGACCCTCCAAAATGATTGTGAAAAAAGGCATGACCCTCCCCGATAATTTATTACTTCTGTACTGGTTTGCGCTTGGCAAAGATGTTCAGATAGCCATTCCATGATAAACGACTAAACTCCTGCTGTCTCATCTTGCTAAGGCTGTAACGATAGACGAAATCTACAATTCGGTTTGTAGCACGATTTTTGATTTGAAAAAACATTAATAAAAAAAATCATGTTTTTGGTGCTGATGCAGTGGTGACGTGGCACTGCAAATAAAGTATTAAGACTAAAAAGTAATAAAGTAATTAAGATACAATTTATACAAAATTAAATTCACTTTAAAGAAAGGCTTTCTACAAAACAGAAAGTGGTCAAAAACATGCCTGGCCATGTCTCCTGATATATTGCATAAGCTATAGTTTTCATTATCAACATAGATGGAAAACAAAAAAACATTATAACAAAGATGAAAAAAAAATGTTTGTTTTAAACGATGTTTAAAAATTATCGTGAGGTCGAGAGGTTCAGCTCGGCTCGTATCTTCCTAGCACACGACACAAGCCACAACATGCGAGCACAACGATTTCCACGCGATATCTCCCGAGAGAAAAAAAAATCATCTGCAAGCTTGTAAAACAGAAAAAAAAAATAAAAAAATCACACCGTGTAAGCCCACCTTAAGGGAATATGAATATATAAACAGACGTTTCAGTATTAAATATATTTTCTGAGAATTTGTATTTCATTGTTTCATTGTACTAACATTGTTGTGGAAACACAATAGAAATGGAAACTAAAATATGGTAGTATCGTGCTACAGCGCACATTATATCAGCTGCAGTTCCTACCCTATCTCACGACCAATTCGTACGAGTGATTCAAAAGTGGCTAATTCGTACTAATTCATACGACCTCACTCGTAGAAATTTGTACGATTTGTCTAAACCCACGTGACGGTTATGTTTAGGGGCGGGGTCAGGGGTAGGTCATTCGTACGAATTCATACGAATTGGCTAATTCGTAAAATATGTACGATTTAGCTAAATCGTACTAATTCGTACGAGTGAGGTCGTACAAATTGTTACGAATTAGCCACCTCTGGATTTTTGTTGGGTCAGACCCATTTAATGGCAATGGGGGGCCGAGACCAAGAGAGCTATAATAGCTACATGGAAAAAATATGCACCAAACAAGCCACTTTGAAATTTACCTGTTTTGATGAATATAAAAGTTGGGTGACCCTCCCCTATAGACTAAAAAAAGTTGGATGACCCTTCCCTCAACAAAGAATGAAAAGATGACCCTCCCCTATTTTCCTCCGGTGGCCCTTTCCATAAATACAGTCCCAAAGTTAAAAACTTTTTTAATGGCAGTAAGTATGTAAGTAAGCATGATCACTGGCATAACCCAGCATGCAACAGCAAAAATATGCCTCCATTGTTTTGATGGGCCTAGTGTATGACAGAGAAGAACACAAAATTACAGGGTGTGAAATGATAACTCTGACAAGCTGTCTATAGAGTTAGAGCATAATTCCTGATCCAAAAAAAAAAATCTGACAATTGGACAATAACCATCCCATTTGGCTTTTGGCAAGGCACTTGCCAACATATGAGAGTTTTGTTTGACTGAGGAAATGTGGGTACTAAGACACATTTTGTTTCTCTCTGCATCTGTTCCTTTATTTCCATTCCCCATCTCTCATGATAACACCAGAGCAAACATGGAATCCCATAATCCAACAAGAACACAGCTGCGAGAGACCACAGAGATCAGCACTACTGTTGTTTGTATGTTTGCAACAGGTGGTGTTTATCCGACAGCCTTAAATACTTGTCCAGTACTTTTCCCCTTGACAAGACAGGAAAGGCTTATTGTCTCGTTTCTTCTTATAGATGATGAGCACAAATCACACTAGAGTGCTTCGCATCACGCCAGCTTCAATTCACTCGCCTGTTTAAATCCCTCTCCCATCGCACACATCTGCTGACATTCTCATGGCAAATACATCTTTTAGGACACGAGATGTACTCAAATATTTGATGATAGCAGTATACCTTGCGACAGTATTTGCTGTCTTAAGTATTCATTGAATTAGGGTTTTTGCACCGATTTACAAGGGAGATTTTTGGTGTGGGACTGTTATATTCAGCGTAAAGGCCTGTTCACACTGGAAACTGAAGACTGGAGTAATGGCTGCTGAAAATGCAGCCTTGCTATTGCAGTAATAAATTCATGTTTTAAAGGGATTGTTCACTTTGAAATTCATTTTTGATATGTTTTAGCTTACCTCAAGGGCATACAAGATGTCGGTGTCTTTGTTTCCACAGTAGTTTCAATTTTGATATTTTTAGGTCAAACTGTTGTTGTCTATCAGTCATATAATGGAAGTCTAAATGAATATAAATGAACTATCCCTTTAATCTTCACTTCGTCTTCTAATTTTCACTGTATTTCTGATCAAACAAATGCAGCCTTGGTGTTAAGAGACTTTTCGAAAAAACATTGAAAATCTTGTCGACCCCAAACTTTAATGCAGTAGTCTATATGCAAAAATATATTACATTTGCAAATAGCCAAATCCTATTTGTCAAGCCAGACATGTTGTGCCGATTTTATAAACAACAATATTTGAAAGTGACACCTGGCCAAAGTGTTCAGCAACACAGTCTGTGGAAAGTATGACAACAAGGGAAAAAAAATAAAAAAATTCACATTTTAATACCATTAGAAAAAAAATTGGAAGATAGTGTACTTCCATTGTAGTGGACTTTTACTCAGTGGCCCTTGAAGATAAGAATTTCTTTGACAGACACCTAATTTCATGATCTCTAGAGCACAGTGGCTGGGCCGAGGGACACTGTCTGACCTTTAAATCTTGGGGAGAGAGAGGGATGGGACCAAGATCATTATCTCCCCTCCGAGTGTTGTGTGTTTTCCCCCGCTGACCTGTAGAACGGCACTGACCCCAACTACTGATGGCTAACCACCAACCTCACCTTGTTTTGCCCTTTAGATGTACGATTACTTTTATCGCACGCCCCTTGCAACCTTTCAGAAGCTGCAATCCTTACTTCACATTCAAAAGCCAACACACAACTTTGCTATAGTTCTAGCTATTGCTGATCTGTATCAATGGTCATCTTATAACCATCTGTATTTTCAGGCATATAATGTATAGAAAAGATATTTCACATAAATAAGTTGGACAAATTCATTGCAAAGGTTTGTTGATATCCATATAGTCATTGGGCACAATATGGAAATGTATTTACCAGGCTAGTGCGTTCTGTGGAAGCAGGGAGCCGTGTATCATCCCAGGCTTATGAGTTCAGACCTGCCGTTCCAGGACTAATGTGAGAGGAAATCCCAGCTGACAGTGCAGGATTGTTCCTCTCATTCACAATGAAAGCAATACCACAGACTATCAAATCCAACTATTTAGCCTGGTTTCAACAAAAGAGACGAATCAGAACTATTAAAGGAACAGTTAACCCAAAATGAAAACATTTGCGCATGTTGATGAAAACCTGTATGACGTTCTCAAAATGAAAATGTATTCTAGAATACAAATGATTCGAGACGCCTATGAGAATATTCTCACACGCAGAGACATCGATCTATGAGATGGTCTAAAGCGAGTGTTGATCCAGACAGCTGGAGGAGTTGAAGGAGCAGAGATCAAAGGCTCTGGATGAACTGACTCCAGATCTGTGGGCATGCTGTAGTGAATACTGTCAGCCTTTATGCATGCAGGGAAAACACAGGCAGCACTGGCTCTGGTTGTATGACCTGTGAGGAAACTCTAGCCTTCTGTCTGTGCAGTGCATTGAGCGGTCACATCTCGCTAAACTACAATACCCAGACCTCTGAACTATGCATCCCAACACCTTCACAAAACTATTAGGAGAAACATGACCGATGACTGTATGGTGACCTTTGACGTTCCTTTGAATCCTTCACTGCCCAGAACTTCATGGCTTACAATACAATGAACCACCAGACTGAATAAACAAGCACATAAAAACACATACTCAATCATTCAAAAGTTTGGGGGTAAGTAAGATTTGTTTTTACAGATAAATGAATACTTTTATTCAGCAAGGACACTTTAAATTGGTCAAAACTGACAGTAAAGACCTAATGTTATAAAAAAAACACTTTATTTGTCTTATAATATGCATTTATTTTTAACTGATTTGCTCAACGACTCCCAAATGATTCGTTCAATGATTCATTTTCCCAAACACCTCCTTTGAGTGACGCGAATCTGCGGCGATTGGTCAAATGTCCCAGTCAGTTGTTATTGGTAAACCGCAGGCAGAGATTGTCGGCAACGGAACGCCCATAACCAAGATTATAGCTTGTGTTGTGTTGAAAATTGTATATAGTGTTTGAACAAACATGTCAGAAAAAGTACACTTTCCACACGGTCCCTTACTCGCGTCTCCGTCAAGAGCAAGCTTTCCCGGCGAAACTCACATTGAGGGGCTTTTGAGGGGCAGTGCTTATTATATAGAGCGAAGTCATATTTGGCTAAGTCGTTTAGGAGGTAATTGCCATTTTTCAATGAATGTCTGGTGAATATCAAAAACAAAACTAACTTTACCCCGCTTAGAAAGCTGCGTGGAGTGTACACAACACAATATAACTATATTGTGCATGCGACAGAAAACATAACAGCAAACATTATTAATATTACTCACAGATTGTGATTCGGAGGAGGACGAACCTGATCCATATACACTGGATACTGAGCCCTCCTTCCGGAACAACTGGCTTGCGAATGATTCGTCATTAAAATGATGAGAAC
The DNA here is from genome assembly GCF_988280905.1 of Pimephales promelas. NCBI lineage: Eukaryota > Metazoa > Chordata > Actinopteri > Cypriniformes > Leuciscidae > Pimephales > Pimephales promelas. The sequence goes on from NC_142777.1 coordinate 30,177,596, forward strand.
ACAAGGTTCGGGCTATACTGTTGTGGTATCATTGCAAATATGAACTCTGACCACTGATTCTTCACATGCTCGTCCCTGGACAATGGAAACAAGTGGCTGAACTGTCTTTGCAATGTAGAACACAGCGTCTTCTCGACATGATGCGATTCAGCTGAAGTATTTGAATGTGTTCTAGCGCGCGCAGTTGTTGGGAGCGGCCAATGAGCTCTCTACGTCACGATGTAACAGCTAATGACTCGTTTCAAAAACAATTCATTTCATAGACTCAGAGTCGACTCTCACTTTTGAAAGACAATCACTTTATATACGGTGCACTTTCTGATATAAATCTTTGCAGGATGTTTTCATTCCCTTAGAGCTATATTCCACACTACATGAACAGTCATTTTCAAAAATCCATGATAGGGGCTCTTTAAGTCTTATTTTCCTTTTATTTCAATGCAGAGCACCATAAAACTCCTGACAAATATTGAAAAATCAGGCCGCTGGGATTCTTCTTCCATTATTTTATCTCTTTTTGGTAGCCTACTATTATTATCTGAAGTTTATAAACTATTAATGTTCAGTCTGATGAATAATGCATAGAAACAGGAAGTGAATTTCCATCATAGGGAGGGATGGACTGCACATCATGACTTATACATACACGTTTTTCTTGCGGAGTCCTCCACGAACAGAGAGGAGATGTCCTCGTCCACACCCGCCTCGTTACGCGCAATGCAGGTATAGGCGCCGGTGTCCTCAAAGTGAACATTACTGATGTGCACCTCGCTCCCGTTAGCTGGAAAGAAAAGAAAGAACGAAGGAAGGACTGAAGTGAACTTTTCCTCCATCACCTCTCTAAATCGATTGTGAAGGAAACGGCTCCATTTATGCAAGCGCCTCTAATGGGATCATGAAAATGTGTTTGATAACGGCTGAAACATTTATAGTGTTCTCAAGTTGTCATGTTAGCTTTAGCTGACTTGAGGAACATTTGTTGATGAGAGGCCCCACAGGGGGGATTTGTGGGATTGAGGAAAGATCTAGATTATGACAAACACGTCAATCACTGCTAGAGTGGAACCAGCAGGCATCACGGCTATATTAAGCTCCTTCAGAACGGCAAGATCATTGTCTGCTTGTGTAAAGATACAGGCACTTTTTCCCAAGGTGAAATCAGCTAGTGTAAAGGCTTTTGTTGAGAATATAGGATTCTACTGCCTTTAGGGTTGGGAATTGCCTGAATTCCAGAACTGGTTGCTTTGATAAAAAAAAAAAAAAAATCTGTTAACGCTTCTCACACATGCATTTTTTCTGGAATAGATAGCCACCCATTTAACCTGAATGGTAAGGAAGAGGTCCAGTTATCCTGTGCCAGGAATTCTGTGTATAATGCGTGTAGTGACATCGCCACTCTGGATTGGTCGCTTGTCTTTTGCTTGGCTAACAGTTTCTCAACAGAAATGTGCACCAGTTGAGCAAAGTAAACACAAAAATAAAAGAATACCCGATCATCTTCCACAATACAGTCGCTATTTACATCTCATACAGTCTGTAATGTCTTGACACATTTGTATTACATTCCAAAGAGGTTTAGAACCATATCCGGACAGGCCGGGCCAGATCGACACGAAATGGAATGGTTAAGCAATGAGAATGGTGTGGCTCAATGGTGAAAAAGTGGCTAATGACTTTTGAGTGATTTTTATCTCATCATTTGGCAGTGAATTCCCCCCCACAAATATTACTTCTTAATGGCACTAAAAGATTCTTTACATGAAAGGAACCAGAATGAAAATGGTGTAATTCTTTAAGATTGACATCCATAATTGTCCTATAGAGAGGACATGTTTAAATGCTTGTATCCTTAAATGTAATTTCTGTGCCATTTGCAGCATTACAATCAGAAATCAGAAAAAGATTCAGAAATTTCCTATGGTTATTTGTTTGTACCCTGAAGTGTGAGTTGTTTGGAGAGTTTTGTGGTTATGTCCATGCCGTTCTTCAGCCATGAGAGTTGTGGGTTGGGAATGCCTTCAGCGTAGCACCGCAGACTGGCCGTGACCCCTGGCTCGCGCGCCTGGCTCTCTGGATACACCCGGATAACAGGGGGGACTATGAATAATAAAAAAAAAAAAACAGAGGGAAGGACAGAGTGTTAGCAATAATGATAATGAATGAACAGTCAACGTCCTGGGCAAAGCATTGTGAGCCAAGTTGATTGTAGAGACCATTGGTGGCACTGGTTTTATTATTCAATGCTTTTGGGAACTAAGAGTTTTTTTTAATTCTACAAGAAAGTATATACATATATAATTTTGCTTTATTTACTTTATTTAGAACTCTCTAAGTGAGGAAATGGGAGAAATGAAAGGAAATGTTTGGATAGTCCCGGCAGGGTGACCAATTTTGTAGCACACAAGGGGGTTGATTTAATGAAATGCTTAGCTTCAAGGCACAGGGAGTGAAATAAGTGCGTTAAGCTCCCTGGGACTGTGGGGTTCAACTCAACTCATGAAAAGCAGAAATCATTTAGTGTAAAAATCGCGAGCTCAGGTCCTTGTGGTGTTCCAAGATCAGCTCATTGCTAATGAGCAGATTTTGATAAACAGTACACCGTGTGAAAACAAAGCCATGATGCATGAAGGAAAAGTAGGAAAACGTATAATCTTCTCAGTGTAATTCTGAGTTTGAGAAAGAAAGTTAAAAATCAACATTTTACCCTATTTCAATATTAATATTTCATGAAAAATGTTGCTTGGTGTTCTGAAAAGTGTTTTGAAGCTATTAAAATAGATTTGTGTGAGGAAGTCATTATTCTCCTAATATATTCCATCAAAACAATGTTATATGGATGTGTGTCAATGTAATTTTTAAAGCTTGACAGATCTGGTTTCCTTTCATTTTTAATATTTGGAAAAAAAAATGTAATGTAAATATAAATTGCACAGACAATTAAAAAAAAAAGCACTAATTTTGAAAACAACAACAACAACAGGATAAATCAGATTCTCCTTAAATTCAACAGTCATTCTTAAATGTCAGTTAAATGCTCTTTAATACTTGATTCTAATTGGTCATTAAGTAAGTGTGAATATGCTTGTATATTTAATACTTTAATTATATGGAGAAAAATACCAAGGATAATCTTCAAAAACACTCATTTTAGGGGGAAAAAGCAACCACATAAAAGTTGGCAAAAATGACAGTAAGAATTAAATTTTGTGTGAATTATCCCTTTATTTATCCTTTTTTTAAATTATAGCAAGGGAATTACATTAGAAAAACCAAGTGACAGAATTGGTTAAGTGGGACTATCACATAACCAGCTCTCTCTCTCGTTCTTATTCGTCCCTAAGCTTAACCTAGAAATGATATAAAATCCCTACGAAATGACTTTTCTTTCTGTGTGTGTCTACCTTGATCTGTCTTTGTGTGTATTTATTACCTGGGGATCGACTTGAGATTGTCCCCATGTGTGAAACACATCAAAGCTGACAGCTCTATCACAAAATTCTCATGGCCCCTCGTCTCCTCCAATCTCACTCCTTTTTCTTTGTTTTCCTCTGTGTTGTTTTTCTGTGCGAATAAGCAAGTGTTTTGGCCTGGTAGTGTGTAAGTCCGCCATCACTGGACCGGATAAATTCTCTGTGTGTATTTGTTCCTCCGTGAAATTGAGAGTCAGATTTATTAGTTTATGTTTGTCTTTGTCTCTCTTGGTGTGCAGACGTGTCCATTACATGTGGAACAGAGAATTGTGTGTTTTTCTAGTGCTCCGGTGTGTGCGTCGGTGCTGATGAGCTTTCAGTGTCCTCGATTAGAGTTTCCTCTCCATTTCACCATCTCGGAGACAGCAGGTCTCTGTGAACCTGTCCGACCCCTTTCATTTTCACAGCTAACACTGCTCTTAAACAAATAATGACACCCACACACACACTGTATACATACGAATCACAGAGATGGTTATTAATGTTTCTCTTTTTTTGCCTGTTTTTTTTTTTAGCCTTGGATAACCATCAGGTGAAACCCTGCCTTAAAAATAAAGCAACAATTATGTTATATCATGTTAACGCAGGAAGTTAATTAAAAATTCTTTGAGAGAAATGCAAATGTTTTAGCTTAAATGAATGTAATAATAGTAAAAACATTAGAAAACTGACTGTGGATTGTAAAAAGTTAAAAAGATCAGGCAAAATTCCATTGCTCTTGGTCATCAGGAAGCATAATTAGGTGAAGGGGAGCACTAGTGCCCTTGTGGCTCAAAACACAAAAAGGGAACATGCGTCACCACTTAATTAATTTCTCGTTTTCTCCCAGGTCTGACCACGATTAATTGCTAGGCAACGGCTCCAGAGGCAAATTCAATTGTTTTTCATTCAATTGCATTGTGATCTTATTATTTAGTGCACATGTGCTTCATGTGTCAATGAGAAAAAACAAGGAAAAATGTAGCAGGAGATCAAGGAATGGTGAAAATCATACAGTTTCACCTGCAGAGAACAAAAACGATGCAAAAGACATTATTCATTATTCATTATTCATTATTATGTTAGAGTACTCCTCTAACAACAATATTATTTATTAATAATAATGTATTATATGATTTTTTATGCATAAATCTCTCTATAACATAAGTAAAAATTATAATGATTAATTATGTCATAATTACCCTAAGTAAAATATATAATACAATTACAAATTATGATTCATATATGATGCATTTATTTTATATACTATTCATAGCTGAGTTTTTTTTTTTTTTTTTTTTTTTTTTTTTTAAATACAGATGTAAAGGCCTGTACATAACAACAACTATATTAGCTTAAACAACTGCGGACGATGACGTTTTGATTGGCTGTCATTGTTTTTATTGTTCATCAGCTAAAAAAAAAAAAAATTCGTTCTGAAAGTGACAAACCGTTTCTTTGTGCCTTTATAGGTGTGGTGTGGACTCTGCTATTCTTTTATATTTAGAAAAATTTTTAGAAATATATTTTTATTATCACCATAGTTATCGTCCTTCGTGTGAACTTTATCAATATGTTTCAGCTATTAACTTTACATACTCAAGCTATATACGTACTTTTCACTTATTTAAAGCACGTAACATAACATGCCACCTACAGTATGATATGTGAGATGATAATGCTTGTTGTCAAGTACTATTAGTGTTTGCTATGAACATATACTACATTGCACAAGCTACTGTACAGTAAAGTGCATATCAAATTTTGGATTGAATTCATGCTCTCTTGAATACTTGATTCTGACTGCTAATTACACAAGTGAATATGCTTGTATATTACATACCATTAACCTGCAGGATGTGTGTTTGGAATAGCTGTTCGTAGCCGTCTGCATGGCAGGTGTAGTTGCCCATATGTGTAGTGGTCACTTTGGTAATGTACAATGATCCATCATCGCCGAAATCCTGTTAAAAATACACACAATTACATTAAAATTACCTTAAAGAGTGAGAGATTATGACACACAAGTGGAAACAACAGCCCAGAACTGGAAATACCACAGTGAACCACTATAACCAATGTTAGTGGGAGTGCAATCAAGCATCCAGATACTGGATTGCAGAGAGAAAAGAAACCAGCTTGCTGTGAAACTGTTCTGTGACATAGTGAAAAGAAAATACAGAGGGATTGAGAGTGAGAGAGAGAGAGAGAGAGAGAGAGAGAGATGGAGAGAGAGAACGAGAATGGGCACAGTTAAAAACAAGGTAATCAATAGGAGCAGATTGTAGCGTACATTTACATCAGCTCTGCTGCAGGCTGTCATTAAAGCGCTACACACACCATTTATTCTCAACACACTGCTTCTGAGAAAAACAACAAACTTAAAGGAACAGTTCATTCAAAAATTCAGCATTTTGTCATAAATTACTCAACCTCCCTTTCTTCTAATTTCGTGTATGACCTTTTTTTTTCTTTTGCTGAACACCAAAGATGATTTTTGACACAAAAGAAAGATATATAATATATATGAAAGAAAGTACATACCGCGTACTTTCAAATTTCATGCTAGTGAGTAAATTATATAATTTTTATATTTGGGTTAACCATCTCTTTAAAAATGACAAAAGAATTGACAAAAAAAAAAAAGAAAGTATTTATGCAGAAGGTATAGAACATGCATCTAAACTCCACAAAAAATGTGCAAATAATTAAGGCTGTCAACTGTTGAAAGAGTTACATGATAAACAGATGAAATTGAAATGAAGATAATTCAAAGACTACATTATCAAGTCATATAGCATTAACAGACATTTAATCTACTGTACATACCCACATAGTTCTAACAGAAAAGGGGTGTGCAAGGGGGTTAGATTTGATGTTGTAGACACACCTGGGGGCCGGATACTTCTCCTTCATTATTTATAGAGTTCAAACTAATATTCGACACCAGTGGCACCAAAAAACTAACTATAATATTTCCATGGAGTGGCTTTATCAGAAATGCTCAAAACTACTAGCTTATAACAAAAAGTCATGTATTTTGGCCTATATCATTCCTCCTTTAATAGCCTACATCTCAGTATGTCAATATAATAAATGTCAATATAATACATTTTTATATGAATATCCCACATTTCTGCTACAATCTCATGATTTCAGTTAGTGTTACCACAGTAACCGGCCACATATACAATATATGTTAATAGACAAGCTGTGGGCTGTAACTGGCCTTTGGACATACCTGGAATGGAACAATCAATGAAAGAACGTCAGTTTAGCTGTGTTAATATGCACTAATAAGGATGCAAAACTGCTCACTACAGCCCACGACCTTGATTGTGCAAAATCAACAAATAAACAAGAGCTTTTCACCACAACATGCTCAAAACCGCAGTACAGTAAAAAGTGCTTTATAAAGAGGCAAAACAGGGGAGCCTCTGAATATGAAACGAAATCAGATCGTACCAAGTCATTTGAAAGTCTAATGATAAGAATAGAAAAAAGAAGAATCAGCAACAAGCAGCATCAGAGATAAAACAAAACAAAGGCTGAAGAGAAACGCCATGGATGTCCAAACAAAACCCCATGAAGCTAATAAATTCACGCCACTGTTTTTACAAGGTTCATTGGCCTTTTTCTGTCACCCTGATGCTCGGGAACATGAAAGTGTTCCTTCAAGGACGATTCAGATGGTTCTGATTAAATATGTAAATTTTGATTTGATTAGGCTGCAGAATCCAGATCAAACCAGAATCATGCAGTAAGATTGAATATACGTGGACACTCACATGTATGCACACAAACCCACAATTAATGTGTACTAGAGATGAGCAGTTGGCGGTTACAGCCGCGGATAAACCGCGTATCGGGCGGATGACGTGATGAAAATTGTTTTTTAATTAAATCCGGGTGGGTGGCGGGCGTTAGAACCAATCAAATGAAAAATATATGTATACATTGTTAAATATTGTTATGTGACTATAACTACATCCAAAAAAATATAATCGAGCACACTTTGAAATAGTCAGATTTTCATCAGGCAGCAAGTCAAGTCTATGCAAAGACTGCTTGTTATTATTAGAGATGGCAACGCCGTCGAAGAAGGTCCGTGACAGACTCAAAAAAGAAGAATTAAAAACAAAGGAAACAGAAGGTCTGAAAAGTGTTGCCTGGAATAAGTTTTATCAGGATGACAGTGCAGGCTCTGTAATTTGCAAAACTGGCAAAGCAGTTTATGTTCATGACAGCCACAAGATGGGTACGTCTAATATGCTGCATCACAAGTGTGCTGCTAAACCTCGAACCTCCACGAACACCTTGACAAGTTTCCTCCGTTAATTTAGGCTATTTATTTATTTTTGTCCCTGTGCGTCGATTGGAGACGGCGTTCACTGCTGATATTCTGAGAGCTTTCTAGTCTCGCGGCTGTCATTAGCAGCGCCTTGTATCGCCCAATCAGCAGATGACGGGCAGGTGCGGTTTTGAAAATTGTTCAAAAACATTGGTGCGGATGGATGATGAGTTTTGTGATGCCATTGTGTATGAAATAATAGCCCATCCGCGCATCTCTAATGTGTACACCAGAATTGTGGAGAATTTAACTAACAGCACTGATGCTTTTAACTTAGCTCAGTTTTCTACTTAATGATCTACTTTTACAATGAGTGCCAGCATGATGGTACCTTGCTTTTATGCGACATTATATTGTGCATACAGCTTTAAAACCTGACAAACTGAGGCAATAATCAAACCCATACTCTCTCTCTCTTAAGTTCTGTTGAGAAGTGTGATTCATTTATGGGAATTCATTCAGATGATATATTTGATTCCCTGACTGATTCTAACTGTATCTATCAGTTTAATACAAAAATCTATTCATTGATGAATTTTGTTAGTAACTTGTATTGTAACTAATTTTTTTCTTAAGCTTGACTGGTAGCTTGAAGATTGGAAAGCTAAAGCATTTCCCCAACACTGATGTACAGCATACTATAAGGGATATGACATAGAGCACACCACTGCAAAATATAAGTCTAGCATATGCCATCATAAAGCTCATGGTAAATGAACAGAGAAATAGGATGTCTTGAAGAAGCATTGAAGAGTGCAAACCATCAGCTCCTTCATTTCCCTTGACTCTGAACCAGCTCAATAGTGCAGGCACCGTAACCTAGTCTCCAGATTTGTGAGTCACCAAGGGTTAATTGTGGTGTTAGAACTCATTAGCTTTAGGGTTTTCAGAATCTAGCAGCTTATAGGCATGCAAACCCAAAAATATGAACCTACCTGAGAGGGGATCTGCAGAAAGGAAATCAATTGAAACAACATTTCAGTTTCAAGAATCATATTAGGTGCAAAAGAGAAATTCAACATGCAAAGATTTATTTTGGTTATCAGATTTCTTTTGCATAGGAAACAGCTGTCACTTTTTAATGATTAGACATCTACTTTTTTAATTTGATCATTTACCTTTATAGTCCATTATACACTATTCAACAGTGTGAGACCATGTTCTTCTTGCTAATCCTTAGTAAAGTTTTACCCACAGTTTCTACTTTAGTCTTTAAATCCTCTTCTTTTGTTTTATGCATTCAGAGAGCCGCTTTATAATGGTCATGTGGTGATCTTAGTAGCATCCCATGATGCAACACTCAGCAAGAGCCTTCATTTTATCACAGTAACGTGCACTAGATGCTTCCTAACTTGAGAAAGAGATTCACTGATCT